>NW_026780120.1:352500-590000 GCF_030144855.1 Hypanus sabinus
CAAGGAAATCCTGGAGGAAAAGCAGATGCAGTCTCCAGGAGAACTGTGACTTGCGTGATTTGTTTTCCAGTAAGAACTGACCCCAAGCATAAAGCCAAAGCTACACAGGAATGGCTTAAAACAACAAAGTTCAAATGTCCTGGACTGGCTAGGTACAGTCTCTCATAACCATCCCGGCAGAGGGAATGTTTCCTCTCTAGGAAATACATCACATATGTCCGAGTTGTAGAAAGCAGATTTGGGACCCACTTGATTAGGAAACTCCTGAACCAAATGTAGAGGACACGGAGAGTATGTTCGTGGTCTCCTGCTGTTGGAGCCCATCCACTTCAATACTAGACGTGTTGTGCGTTGAGGGGTGTTCCCTTGCATACCGCTGTTGCAACCCGTGTTTATCTGAGTTACTGTCGCTGTCCTGTCAGCTTGAACCAGTCTGGGCAATCTCCTGTGATCTCTCTTATTGAAAACCCGTATTCGTCCACAGAGCTACCGCTCTCTGGGTGTAGTCTTACTCCATCCGATTCTATGTAAACTCTGGAGACTATTGTGCGTGAAAACCCCAGCGAGACATTTTCTGCGAGACTCACTGCAACCTGTCTGACCGACAATCGTCCCAGGGTCAGAGTGACTCAGATCAGAGCTCTTCCCCAGTCTGATCAACAACTGGAGCTCATGACCAAGCCGGTATGTTTTTATGTGCTGAGCTGCTGCCTCTGATTGGCTGGTTCAATGTTTGCAGGTGTACAGCTGTGCCTAATGACTTATGTTTTCGGGAATTTACACCATTACATGAAGAACAGTGTAGCACATTGATAGGAATTGTTCAATAGCTAAGTTTAAACCCATTCAAAATGGTCACTAATATGTTCCCGATCTGTCGCTCTGCCAGCAAGGTAAACACGGAAAGTTCACGGCCAATTCTTTCCGACAGATATTCCAAGATAAAATGCTTGATAGCAGAGTGTCGGTGACATGTACCCAGAAATGTCAGATGAAGTATAATTCGGATAAATGTGAGGTGGTGATTTCTCTGAGTCCTATTGTGACTCGGACACACGGACGCTGTGAGCAGCCGGGTCCTGCGGAGAGACGAATGATTTGGTGTCGGTGTGCAAGTCCACATTCGGGGCAAAGATCCCCGTGAGTCAGGGCATTGATCACCAGACCAGTGAGGCTTTGCTCAAATCTCATAAGCGTTCGTCGGACCGTAGCTGGAGTTATTGTCCCCAAAGCACAGGAAAGGCTTGGAGAGATTGTCTGGAAACTCAACAAAGGAGCTGGCTGGGAAGGTGTGTCCCCGATATCAATATAAACCGGAGAGTCTGAGTGGAGGACATGACATTGGTTCAGGAGTAGATGGGGCAGACTGCAGGAAGATTTCCACCATAAATGTGGTGATTAACGCTGGAGGACATTTTAGGATAATTAGTAAGAAAATGATGGAATCTGAGGGGCCCTTTTCCCTGTGAAACTGGTGAGTACCTACAGGAAGAGTCCCGAGAGACTCTATGGGCTGAGTGCTGGAAGAGGGAATGAACAGGGACGCAAGCCTGATGGTCGGCAGTGACGAGCGAGACAGAGTATTGCGGGACTGCGTGACTGTGACCGTGAGAAGACTATCAATCAGGTTCTAGTCAATGAGAATGGGTCCTCGATCGTCCGCATTGACGCCCTCGCCCAGAGATCCGCGTCTCTGCTCTACGACTCACTGAGCACAACCAGGAAACGTGTGTGAAGTGGTGTTAATACGGATCGGGTCCGGTGTTTGGAGACTCCACTGCAAGAGACGGAAGAGACTGTTCGATCCGCTGTCACTAGACGGCTCTGGAAATCATGGCCTGAGATTGTGATGCGGCCGGTGGTGTCTGGGAGACGGGCCGTTTAACTCACAGGCGTGTGGACGGGAAGAGGAAAGACGGACAGTTACTATGAAGGACTGATGGAGCACATTCAGTCCAATGCGACGCACAAGCTGGGCTTACCGGGGAATGACATCTGTTGCAGGAATACTGGAAACAGAGGCATCTCCAATGCACTGAGACACTAAGAACAGAGGCGAGGGCAGTGGAGTAAACAGCGATAATGAATTGAAGTGTCTGGAGTGGAAGAAGACTTTAAGATGGATGAACCCGGGTCCTTATACCCGATGGAGATTAACTCCCTATTCCCAGGAATGGAGTGGGGATGCCAAGGACGTTAAGGAATATCAGAGGAACATTATGTCAAGTTGCCGGAAAGTCGTTCACCACAAAACTAATCGATGCAGATTAGTTCTCAGGATTATTCAATGTTTAATCGATGCTACGACACCTGTAGCATCATCCCGGAGCTTGGTCTGGTTACGCTACAGATTTCCCAATCGATGTGTCACAGTTCTGTTAGTTGGGAAATTCAAACATCACCGGGATCCCCTGAGCTCCTGCACTATATCCATAAAATATATCGGACTGTCCTTAGTTCTACCTGTCAGTGACATTTCACAGCCGTGATTCCTCTCCTGTTTTTAACACCCTCTCCCTCTTCATGGTTCCACACACCATAACTAACCTCTGCCTCCATTTATCTGACATCGAGCCCAAGATTTCTCTTTACTTGATGGTCCCTGTGATCACATTGATCAGATTCACCCTCGGGGATACACGTTGTCTCTGCACTCTCACAATTTCACTCTAGTTGAGGGTCCCTGTGATCACATTGATCAGATTCACCCTCAGGGATACACGTTGTCTCTACACTCTCACAATTTCACTCTGCTTGAGGGTCCCTGTGATCACATTGATCAGATTCACCCTCAGGGATACACGTTGTCTCTGCACTCTCACAATTTCACTCTGCTTGAGGGTCCCTGTGATCACATTGACCAGATTCACCCTCAGGGAAACACGTTGTCTCTACACTCTCACAATTTCACTCTGCTTGATGGTCCCTGTGATCACATTGATCAGATTCACCCTCAGGGATACACGTTGTCTCTACACTCTCACAATTTCACTCTAGTTGAGGGTCCCTGTGATCACATTGATCAGATTCACCCTCAGGGATACATGTTGTCTCTGCACTCTCACAATTTCACTCTGCTTGAGGGTCCCTGTGATCACATTGATCAGATTCACCCTCGGGGATACACGTTGTCTCTGCACTCTCACAATTTCACTCTAGTTGAGGGTCCCTGTGATCACATTGATCAGATTCACCCTCAGGGATACACGTTGTCTCTGCACTCTCACAATTTCACTCTGCTTGAGGGTCCCTGTGATCACATTGATCAGATTCACCCTCAGGGATACACGTTGTCTCTGCACTCTCACAATTTCACTCTAGTTGAGGGTCCCTGTGATCACATTGATCAGATTCACCCTCGGGGATACACGTTGTCTCTGCACTCTCACAATTTCACTCTAGTTGAGGGTCCCTGTGATCATATTGATCAGATTCACCCTCGGGGAAATGCAAGTTCTCATTAAGCTCCCAGTCAACATTTCATGGGTGTTGTCGAATGATATTTAAACTAGACTTGGTCCAATTCAAACACATTTACCACAACTGCTTTGAAACCTCGTGGGTTGTGGTTAATATCCGCAGAATGATCGCCCAATGACACTTCTATCTACTAACTCCCATGAATCCCTATCAGACTGTACCCTTACAAACAGGCTAAATTCCTTCTGAATGGACTGCACAAATTCTACTACACTGAATGAATGCAGAACACCGAGTGGACGTCAGATAATAATGTAAAATTTGCAGTGTGTTTTGGCATATTTTCGAGTGTTGAATTATATCTCTTCAGCAATGGTCTTTCGTTGCCGATCCATGCATCTGAAAAGATGGACAAGTCTTTGACATAAAGCAACACTTTACAACTATTTCAATCTCACTGTCCGTCAGTCATTTTGCAAGAATTCTGCATCCATGATTTTTTAATTTGCTTTTTATTGGAAATAAAAGGCCTAATTTCTATTGAACCATCAAGGTGCTCAACAGGAACATGGCAGGAAAGTGGAATATCCGGGGATCCCACTTCACCTCCGTTCACATGGGGAATTTTGGAACCCCACACACAAACACCACCAAAGATCAGAGTTCAACAGGGGTCTCAGGCTGTAAGATAGGGGCTCTCTTATAATGCAGTTATGTTTCCCACTTTGATAGAGAACATGCTATAAGTATATTACTCAAAATGTTGTCTCCACAAATTTGTTTCAAATAACATGTTTGTACCTGAACACTGTATAAACCACAGATTTAAAAACTCGTGGATCTTCTAGTGCTGGGCGATTTCAGCATGAGCCTTGCTGACTTATAGGAATAAGTTTGGATACAGAATTGCCTTTCCTGTTGAAGACAGGTCGTTAGATCTTCCTCTGACTCGATCTTTACCGAGCGGTGTCCCTCAGGGACTCGGGTTGGTGTCTCTATTCATTCTGCATGGGGCTTGGGTGAAGCTTGGTGGAGTGTGTTTGTGCTGTTGATAATGATGCAAAGATTGATGCCTTAATGGATAGCGTAGTGCTTCGCTGAATAACAGCGCGGCATTCACTGTATATCTGTTGTAGATATGGGGATATGGAAGTTCATTCAGGCACATGTGGGGTGTTGTGCTTTGGGAGGTTAAGAGTAAAGGGGAGGGACACAGTTAATGAACTTGCGATTAACAGCGTCGCTGCACAGAGGGACAATGGAACCATATCTCCATAAAAGGTAGCTTGGGCGGTAAAGAAGGCAAACGGTTATTGCCTTCACTGGTCGGGTCTTTAGGTAGAAGAGACGATAAACCGTGTGCAGCTCCATAAATCGCTGGTTCGGCCTCAGTGGAAGCACAGCGTACCCTCATTAAATGTCGTGGAGGCGCTGGACAGGTGTAGAACAGGTTTAACAGACTGCTACCTGGATTAGAGGATAAGGGAATAAAAGAGAGGTTGTACAGACTTAGGTTGTTTCCTCTACAGCTTCGGAGACTAAGGGCAGATGTGACAGATAAACTTTTATAGAATCACGAGAAGCATCGACTGAAAACTGGCATCTTTTCCCCATGGTGGAAATGTCTGAGGCGAAAGGAAACACTTTTAATGCAAAAATGGAGATGTGCTGGTCGGGTGCTTTCACACAGAGAGTGGTGGGTGTCTGGACGCTCGACAGTGGAGTAAATATGACACAGACGCTTGGAATGCTGTTGCATATGCAAATGAAGACGGTGGTTCCGACCAATGACAGGACAGAAGAGATCAGGCGTCATTAGCTCCGTCAGGAGGGGCTCCTCTGCTCTACCGTTTGACGTTCCATGGGCTCCATTCTCACCGATGCGATACTTCAGTCCAAAGCAGTTGCTGTGCATTTCATTTCTGGAAGTTGATATCAGCATAGACGATCTTGTCTCTTTGAGTCGGCTGCGAGTCGCCAACGCCACGAGGTTCCTGGGCGACGCCCTGCAATAGAAAATATTTGTATTCCACATAAAGACAAAGCTTATTTTTGGCTTGGGAGTAAAGAGTAGACACGTGAAATCCGGATGAAAATGTTTTCAATTCTGGATGGGAGTTCCATTATATTTTAGATAGACAATAAGATAAACATGTTGAATTTTAGATTATCCCACCAGCCGCCCTCATTTACTCTTCACAGCAGATCAGCCGTATCCCCTCTGCCTTTTCTGCAAATCCATACACCTTAACCCCTCTTTCGTCTCTCCATGTTGATACATTTTTGTCGCCGATCTCCAACAATCGGTTGCATCGTAACCTTTGACATTCGGGGTGGAACACGCACGGGTAATACAACGAGGGGACCGTGTAAACTTTACGCGGATAGATTATGACCCCTGACTGATTGCAGGTTACTACTTTCCCAAACTGCTGAGACACTAAACCTAGCCGCTGATTCAATTCTCATCAAGGCACCGATAAAGAGAAAGGGTTATTAGCAAATATCAAACCAGGATCAAAGAAAAGACCATCAAAACATGAAAGCAGAGATTTTCCATTCCTTCAGTGTCCAACGCCCCAATACAGTTGACAGCACGGTCCCACAACTCTTGCCTGTGCAGTATCACCGGCTGAATAAAAGCAAGCCACGTTACATGAACATGTCACTGCAGTTTGACGCTGCTTACCACGACATTTATTGAAGGCGTCACAGTACTGTAGACGACAGAAAGCTCGGAAACAGCAGCAGCTTTTCGTCGTTGCTTCCTAAAGCACCAAACAGAGACGGGTTACAGATTGGTTATAAACCATAGAAATGATTTGAAGTGGCACCGCGACGAGGAACAAAATTTCAACAACTGTGTCCCTGACGGTTTCTCCTCGGCATTCTGGTTCGAGTGGAGCCGCCTGATCACGTCGCCGCACAAGTAAACGTGAGGGTTATTTACTGTACAGCCTTTAATGTTCGCCCAAGTTAAAAACGGGTGAACATAATCACAGAACGCGGTCGTTTAAAAACAAACAAACAAAAAAACTTTAGAAGTTTACAGAGTGAAAACACAAGGAAACATTAAATTAAGTGAAACAACATGTTCAATCACATGTGTCTTAATTCAGACTCTGAAATTGTCCTTCCAAATTTCAATCTATTGCTACTTTAAGACAGATGGTCAGATTTCATTTGAGTAGGTAATGAACGAAAGTTGGGTTATTTACCAAAGCTGCTTGGCATTGGACACTCCCATCCCCGCGTTACAAATCACACATACCGGCACACTGCAATTGTCGACAGGACGACAATCAGAATGACAAGGCCGGCTCCCACCCCGCCTGCTGTCGTGTAGATCGTCCGGACGTCTGTTCCTGAAATGGCGAACAAGGGCACGGAATGAGCCATCAGAACTGATATACTGAGAACGTGCTTTCGGAATGCAGACCCGTTCCCAAAAAATCACCGGTGTTACGACCACATGATTGCAATTTGCGACTCCTTCCGCACCTCTCTTATGAAATATGAGCACAAAGATCGCCCCTGTTGCACGTTTTAAGACATATTAAAGCCTCTGTGGTTCATTTGGGTTGTTACACATTGGAAAAGGTGGTGTGTATGAAAATCCTCTCACTGCATCGTATGTAAACGAAACTATGTGCAAGCTAGTCACAAAACAAGGGGCATGAACAAACGTCATTGTAAATCACATAAACGATGCAGAGCTGTTACGGCCATGATCACGTGTCAAAAGCTACTGATATTAACAGCCGGTTCTACGAAAAGGCAAAAAAAAAACTGGCGCAACAAGTTCAGTTATTAGCACATTAATCAAGAAATCTGTGTTCACCCTGCCCTCCAGTGCTGTAGGTAGGGGATTTTCACTTTCTCTCTGTGACCGATGGGTGTCCTCTGGATTCTACACCCAAACCTGTCACCACCAGACCCGTGTGTTTGGAGAATTATAATATGGAACAGGACGCTACACCATAATTCATTACAATTCGTGCTTTCTTTTTCACCTGCTCTATTATCAATATAACCTTTGTCCCCTATATAGTCTATTTTTCTACATCCATCTGTCTACCTGAGAGCTTCTTCAATATCGCTGATACGTCTGCCTCAGCTATCACACGCTCTTTGGAAAATACTTTTATTTGACATGCCCTACCCCCATACCTTCATCACCTTAATATTATGATCCCCTCGTATTAGTCATTTGCGCCCGATCATTGCCTCTTATCATTTTCCAAACATCTATCGAGTCTCCTCTCATGTCCCTTCAGTCCAGAGTGAAACAATAAACTATCGAGTCTCCTCTCACGTCCCTTCAGTCCAGAGTGAAACAATAAACTATCGAGTCTCCTCTCACGTCCCTTCAGTCCAGAGTGAAACAATAAACTATCGAGTCTCCTCTCATGTCCCTTCAGTCCAGAGTGAAACAATAAACTCTAGAGTCTCCTCTCATGTCCCTTCAGTCCAGAGTGAAACAATAAACTATCGAGTCTCCTCTCATGTCCCTGCAGTCCAGAGTGAAACAATAAACTATCGAGTCTCCTCTCATGTCCCTTCAGTCCAGAGTGAAACAATAAACTATCGAGTCTCCTCTCATGTCCCTTTATTCCAAAGTGAAACAATAAACCTGGTTCGCTCAGTCTCTTCTCATGAAACATGCTCACTCACCCAGACAGCATGCTGGAATAAACTATTCTGTCCCTCTGTAAAGCTTCCACCATATTCTCACCCTAAATTAACTCTAGTGTTCATAATTGCTGGAATATGGGTTGTCGTGAGCGCTGTTGATGAGGATGTAGAGATAATTTAAAATGGGATTAACGTTGGATGAGTGGAGATTTACAACTAGAACGAGCTTAATGGGTTGAACCTGGTTTCCACGTCATACGGCTCTACAAACAAGGAATTTTATATGTAACCAATTTCACCCACCTTGGGGTCCAATCCTCTCTCAGCCAATGTGTGTCTGGAAATCACAGTCAATTTTAATTTCATGTCAAATTTGACATATGAATTAACCATGAACGTTATTGGCATTGTCTTGTTTCAACAACTGATTAACTAGCTATTCCTAGATGTTCGACTTAGATATATTTAAAATAGAGTCTATATACATTTACAGCATGAGGTCCTTTGAAAGTCGGCTGTTGGATACCCATCGATGCTGCCAGGCACTGGGACTTCACAATGAATCAGCTGAGGTTATTCCCACTCAATACTGAACTTCCGGACAGGAATATTGGCCAGAGGAGCATTGGACACCCAGGGCCTCTCTGACCACGGGCAATATGGGCAGAGAGCGCAGATTTATCCTCATATCAAAGGTATGGAAAGCTGCAGGACACAGGGTTGAGGCGAGGTGTGAAACAGTCGGGGGAGATTCCTCAGAGGGTGGTTGGATTGGGAAATGCACTACGTGAGAAATTAGTGAGGGCGGAGTAAAACAAGAAATATCTCACTGAGCCGCTAATTTGTAAGCGCTTAGAAGTCTAAGGAAAGTTCTGGTAAAATGATATTAGTATTGTAAATACTAGTCAGTCAACATGGATATGAAAAGCTGTTGGGTCTAATTCTGCTGGGCGCTACTCTGTGATCACAAACAAGAGAAAATCTGCAGATGCTAGAAATCCAAGCAACACACACAAAAAGCCAGAGGAACTGAGCAGGAAAGACTGGAGGACTGATGAAGGGTCTCGGTATGAAACTATGCTTTTCCATAGACGCTGCCTGGCCTGCTGACTTCCTCCAGTATTTTGTGTGTATTACTGTATCTCTGTGTGTATATGTGTATCTCTCTCTGTCTCTCTCCCCTCCACACCAAGCCCCTCCCCCACACACCCTCCTTCCCTTCCCCCCTTGAGTGCGCACTCCCCCACTCTGACTCCTCCCCCCTCTACTTTAAGAGGCAGGTTTTACATGATTATATAATTACATAAAGGACCTCTACTGCGCTTCTTGTTTAGTTTTGTTTGGAGTTGTTTTGAGTTGGGAAAGAAGCCGGAAATTGGAACTAGATGGGAGAATAGTTTAGCTTATGGTGGAGTGGTGGAGCAGACTCGACGGGCCGAATGGCCTACTTCTGCTCCTTTGACGTGATCTTGTGGTCAAACCCGGACCAGGGCCTCTGTTAATGATCCCTGACGTCCCCAAGTTCTGTCCAACTGGATATCAGTCCCTGGGCTCACAGAAGCTGCTGGGATGGCTCACGGACAACCAACACTGGCACACCTCAATGATACGTGATTAGCCCACAGCCCTACTCTCCCTACACCCCCGACTGTGTGGCGAGGCACAACTCAAATGCCATTTACATATTTCAGATGTGATGAGGCGTACAGGAGCAAGACGTATCAGCTGGTTGAGTGGTGTTGCGACAGCAACTATGCACTCAACATCAGGAAGACCAAAGAAGTGAATGTGGACCTCGGGAAGGGTAAGTCGAGGGAACACCCACCAGACCTCATGGAGGGATCACAGGTGGAAGCATTCTAACTAGTTCCTCACTGTCTGGTGTGGAGGGGCCACTGCACAGGATCGGAAAAAGCTGCAGAAAGTTGTTAACACAACCATTTCCATCATGGGCAGGAGCCTCCCAGCATCCGGGACACCTTCAACAGGTGATGCTTCAAAAAGGCAGCATCCATCATTACGGACCACATCACCCAGGACATGCCCTCTTCTCAGTGTTACCATCAGGGAGGAGTAACTGGAGACTGGAGACATAGACTCAACGTTTCAGGAACAGTCTCTCCTCTGCCATCAATTTCTGAATGGACAAGGAACCCATGAACAATAACTCAATGTTTTACATGTCAAAAAACAACAAATTTCACAACACATACCGGTGATATTAAACCTGATTCTGACTCTAATTCAACTCCTCTTCTGCTCCCATTCTCTCTCTTCGTCACACACCCCAGACCTCTCTCCCATCCCCAGTCCTCCTTCAGGGACCCCCCCCCCCCATCCCTGTTCCCTCTTCTTCCCTCCCATCCTCTCTCTTCGTCACACACACCAGACATCTCTCCCATCCTCACCTCGTCTTCTTTCAGTGACACTTCCATTCCTACTCTTTCCTCTTCCCCTCATATCCCCTATCTCTCCAATCTGAATCACCACTATCCACTCAGTCATAGAGAACTACAGTATAGAAACAAGCCCTTTGGCCCATCTATTCCATGCTGAACTAGTATTCTACATCGTCCCATCAACCTGCCCTCAGAACAGAGCCATCCATTTCCCTTCCATCCATGTATTCATCCAAACTTCTCTTTGATGTTGAAATCAAACCCACATCCACCACATCAGTCAGCAGCTTGTTCCACACCTGCACCACCCTCAGGGTGATGATGTTCTCTCTCATGTTCCCCTTACATTTCACCTTTCACCTGTGACCACTAGTTCTGGTCTCACACAACCTCAGTGGAAGCAGTCTGCTTGTATGTACCCTATCTTTACTCCTCATGGTTTAACAAACCTTATCCCCTCATTCTCTCGAGCTACACCCATATTCCATGATCTTAGCTCCACAAACTTCATCGTTCCCAATGTCAGTCAGTAGGCACACCCCTCGAATTCCAAACTAGATCTCCATCATTTCAAAGGTTGGTAAACATTTTCCCAGCAAATCCCTCTGCCAATAAATCCCCCGGGTTTCTATCCTCGTCGTCTCCCTGACAACCCATCTTACCCAGCCCCATCGACCAGCTCAGACAAAGAGGCTTATTCATCACCACTACAATGCACACCAACCGGGAGTAATGTTGGACAGAGCAGAAATTTCACACAGACAGGAGAATAAGACAACTGAATACAGCCCATTATGTCGCACATCCAACAGCTAATTGGTCTGTGAGAAGTTCGACATCACAGAGCGAGAGACTGAGAGACCCTGATGGACACAAGATCTAATACTTGAGTATCTCTCTCCTGCTGAGACAGAGGATGGTGATGTGGTGGGTTGCCCTGGAGACGATCCATTGGGCTGATCCTTTGTGGAAACCTCCAGGTCTGGAACAAAGTAACAGAGACATGGGAGAGTGACAGAGATTAAACAGGGACAATAATTCATAAAGATGAGAGACTCTGCAGATGCTGAAAATCCAGAGCAACACACACAAAATGCTGGAAGAACTCAACAGGTCAGGCAGAATCTCTGGAGGGGAATTAATAGCAAATATTTTGGGCTGAGACCCTTCATCAACACTGGGAAAAAAGGGGGAAGAAGCCAGAATAAAGAGGTGGGGGGGGGAGAATACAGCTGGCAGGTGATAGGCGAAGCCAAGTGAGTGGGAAGGTGGGTGGGTGAGGGAGGGTGTGATTTAAGAAACTGGGAGGTGATATGTGGAAGAGGTAAAGCACCGGGGAGCAGAGAGGGAATGGAAAAAGAGAAGTTAGAGAAATCAATGTTCATGTTGTCAGTTTGGAGGATACCCAGATACAATATGAGGTGTTGCCCCTGCAATCTGAGTTTGGCCTTATCATGTCAGTGGTGGAGGCCTTGGACAGACACGGGGAATGGGATTGGGAAGTTGAATTGAAATGGGTAGCCACTGGGACAACAATTTGAAAAGGAGGTCTCTGATCTGGAGTTACCAATACCAACCAGTCCCTGTTCAACAACTCTCCCTCGTGAATGTCTGTGACCGGTCACTACTCTCAGTCAAAGCCCAGATGAATATTGAGGACTGAAGGAGAGAAAGATCGTTCCCTTCAATGACCCCAACATGCATACCTGCATTTTCAGACCCTGCTGGGGTGGTGGTCAAACCCAGACTCGGTTCTCCGATCACTGATACTAGAGTTTCCTGAGATGTACCTGACTGGGAATCTGCTTCTGAGCTTGAAGAGCCTGCTGGGGTGGAGGATAAATCTTGCATAGGTTCTCTGGTTGTTGATCCTTCTGGTTGCCAGGTTGAGCCTGAATGGGAATCTGTAAAACAAGATATAAAAAAGGTTAAATTAGCAATGAAGTTTTATGTCAGATCAGGAAGGAACTCAGCAGCAGGAATGGGAGGCTTCAGGTCAAATCTGTCCTCGGAGATACACACGATCCCCTCTCCTTTGCTCTTTAACATCTCCACCCTTGTCTCTCAAATCCCACTCCTCAGATCTCCTTCTCCGCATTCACTCTGTCTGTATCACTCTGTTGTCAGTATCTCCTTCCTGATGGAGGGTAAAGTAGTAAACAAGTTTTATGTTAGAGCAGAAAGGAATTCAATGGCAGGAATAGGAGGCTCAAGTCGAGGTCAAATCTGTCCTCTGAAATACACACACTCCTCTCTCCTTGTGACCATCCTCCTGTGTCACTTTCAGTCTCTCCACCCCTCCCTGTTCATTCCTCCCACCCCTCTCTGTCCAACACCCAACAGAGCCTCATCCCTGAAGCTGGGAGGTGATGTGTGGAAGAGGTAAAGGGATGAAGAAGGAGAATTCCAATGAGACAGGACAGTGGACAATGGATTTAATAGATGGAGGAGGGGGACCAGAGGGAGGAGAGTGACAGAGACTGAATGAACACAGATAGAGATGAGACTTGGTACCTGAGGATGTGTCTCCCGCTGGGACAGAGGACATATCCTGGGTGTGCTCTCTTGTAGAAAATACTGTAGACTGTTCCAGTGTTGAAGTCTCCAGGTCTGCAACAAAGTAACACAGACATGGGAAATTGGTAGATCTTAAACAGCACAACAGGGACAATAACTTGTAAAGACGAGAGAGTCTCCTGATACTGGAAATTCAGAACAACACACAGAAAATGCTGAAGGTCCGGCAGCACCTTTGGAGGAGAATAAAAAGTCAAACTTTTCTGCCAAGATACTTCTTCAGGACTGGAAAGGAAGGGGGCAGAAGCTCAAATAAGAAGGTGGAAAGTGTACAAACTGGCAGGTGATAGGTGAAGCCAGGCTGTGAGAAGATGTCTGGGAATGTGATCAGGATGATGCCAGAAGCTGGGAGGTGATATGTGGAAGAGGTAAAGGGATGATGTAGGAGAAATCCAACGAGACAGGACAGTGGACAATGGATTAAATAGATGGAGGAGGGGGACCAGAGGGAGGAGATGGGCAGATGAGGAGAGGGGAATGGCTGAGAAGGGAGCCAGAATGGGAATGGAAAATGAGGGATGTGGGAGGGAGAAGAATTTACTGGATGTAAGAGAAATTGGTATTCCTGCATCAGGTTAGTGGTGATCCTGACAGACTATGAGGTGTTGCTCTTCAAACCCGGCAGTGGGCTCATCAAGTCAGAGGAGGCTGTGGACAGTCATATCAGAAGGGAATGGGAAATAGAATTAAATTGGGTAGCCACCGGAACAAGAATTTAACAAAGAGGTCTCTGATTTGAAAAGAAGCCAAAACTCTCCTCTTGTGACCATCCTCCCCTCTCACCTCCATCACTCTTTCCCTCCCTCCTGTGTCACTCTCAGTCACTCCACTCATCTCTGTTCATTCCTCCCATCCCACAGAGCCTCATCCCTCTAGACTCACCAAACACAACCCAACAGACAGTAGAGAGGAACCACTGACTCCATCATTCATACTCCTACCCACAATGCACTGTACATCCAGTAGGCGAACTGGTCCATGGGAGGTTCAAAGTCACAGAGTGACAGAGACTGAATGAACACAGACAGACATGAGACTTGGTACCTGAGGATGTGTCTCCCGCTGGGACAGAGGACAGTTCCTGGGTGTGTTCTCCAGTAGACAATCCTGTAGACTGATCCAGTGTTGAAGTCTCCAGGCCTGGAACAAAGTATCACAGACACGGGAGATTGGCAGATCTTAAACAGAACAACAGGGACAATAACTTGTAAAGACGAGAAAGTCTCCTGATGCTGGAATTTTAGAACAACACACAGAAAATGCTGAAGGTCCAGCAGCACCTTTGGAGGAGAATAAAATGTTAAACTTCTCTGCCAAGATACTTCAAGACTGGAAAGGAAGGGGGCAGAAGCTCAACTAAGAAGGTGGAAAGTGTACGAACTGGCAGGTGATAGGTGAAGCCAGGCTGAGAGAAGATGTCTGGGAATGTGAGCAGGATGATGCCAGAAGCTGGGAGGTGATATGTGGAAGATATAAAGGGATGAAGAAGGAGAAATCCAACGAGACAGGTGACAATGGATTAAATAGATGGAGGATGGGGACCAGAGGGAGGAGATGGGCAGATGAGGAGAGGGGAATAGCTGAGAAGGGAGCCAGAATGGGAATGGAAAAAGAGGGAAGTGGGAGGCAGAAGAATTTACTGGATGTAAGAGAAATCGGTATTCATGCATCAGTTTGGTGGTGATCCTGACAGACTATGAGATGTTGCTTTTGAAACCTGGCAGAGGTCTCAGCAAGTCAGAGGAGGGTGTGGACAGTCATATCAGAAGGGAATGGTAAAGAGAATTAAATTGGGTAGCCACCGGAACAAGAATTTAACAAAGAGGTCTCTGAGTTGAAAAGAAGCCAAAACTCTCTTCTTGTGACCGCCTTCCCCTCTCACCTCCATCACTCTTTCCCTCCCTCCAGTGTCTCTCTCAGTCACTCCACCTATCTCTGTTCATTCCTCCCATCCCACGGAGCCTCATCCCTCACGACTCACCAAACTCAACCCAACAGATAGGAGAGAGGAACCACTGACTCCATCATTCACACACCTACCCATAATGCACTGTACATCCAGTAGGTGAACTGGTCCATGGGAGGTTCAACCTCACAGAGTGACAGAGACTGAATGAACATAGACCGACATGAGACTTGGTACCTGAGGATGTGTCTCCCGCTGGGACAGAGGACAGCTCCTGGGTGTGCTCTCCAGTAGACAATCCTGTAGACTGTTCCAATGTTGAAGTCTCCAGGTCTGAAACAAAGTAACAGAGACTTGGGAAATGAGCAGAGCTTAAGCAAAACAACAGAGACAATTATTCATAAAGATGAATGATTCTGCAGATGCTGTAAATCTGGGGCAACACACAGAAAATGCTGGAGGAACTGAGCAGGTTAGGTCACATCTCTGGAGCAAAATAAACAGTCGATGTTTTGTTCAAGGCACTCATTCAGAACTGGAAGTGACTGGGCAGAAGCCCGAATAAGAAGGTGGAGAGTGTCCAAGCTGGCAGGTGACAGGTGAAGCCAGGCAGTGAGAAGATGTCTGGGAATGTGATCAGGATGATGCGAGAAGCTGGGAGGTGATATGTGGAAGAGGTAAAGGGATGAAGAAGGAGAAATCCAACGAGACAGGACAGTGGACAATGGATTAAATAGATGGAGGAGGGGGACCAGAGGGAGGAGATGGGCAGTTGTGGAGAGGGGAAGGGCTGAGAGGAGAGCCAGAATGGGAACGGAAAGAAGAGGGAAGTGGGAGGGAGAATAGTTTACTGGATGTAAGAGAAATCGATATTCATGTCATCAGGTTGGTGGTGGCCTTGACAGACTGTGAGGTGTTGCTCTTCAAGCCTGGGGGTGGTCTCATCAAGTCAGAGGAGGCTGTGGACAGTCATAGCAGAAGGGAATGGTAAGGAGAATTAAAATGGGTAGCCAAGAAAATTTGTCAAGAATTTGACAAAGAGGTTTCTGATTTGAAAAGAAACGAAAACCATCTAGTCACCATTCACCACCTCTCCCTCCCAAAGTTTCTGTGACTGGACACGTCTCTCCGACAAAGTCCAGATGAATATCGACTAAAGGAGGGAAAGATTGTTATATTCATTGACCCTCACAAACCCCATCACGAATACCTGGGCTGGTGGTCAAACCCAGACCAGGCTCTCCTGTCATCGATTCCTGGGCTTCCCAAGTTGTGTCTGTCTGGGAATCTGTACCTGAGCTCATAGACCCTGCTGGGCTGGTGGTCAAACCTGGACCAGACTCTCCGGTCACCGATCCCTGGCGTTCCTGAGTTGTGTCCGACAGATGTTCTGCAATAAGTAAAGATACAAAGGAAGGGTAAAGTAGTAAACAAGTTTTACATTCAATCAGGAAGGAACTCAATGGCAGGAACAGGAGGCTCAAGTCCAGGTAAAATCTGTCCTCTGAAATACACACACTCCCTTCTCCTTTGCTTTTTAATACCTCTGCCTTTGTCTCTCAAATCCTTCTCCTCTCATCTTCTTTCGGCATTCTTTCTGTCTGCATCACTCTCTTTTCTATCTCTCCTTCCTTCCCTCCAGTTTGAGCGTCACTCTCATTGCCTGACTCTCCTGACACACTCATCACTCTCTCTTCACTCGCCTCATTCCTCCCACTCCAGCATCCCACGTCTCTCTATCCCTCTCTCCTGTGTGTTTTCACCCATTTCCTTCTGTCCATGTACTGAATTACTCAAATCCCTCTCTGGTCGTTTCTATGTCTCATCTATCATCGTGCAATTCCTCACAGTCATTCCTGCCTTCCTGTCTCTGACCATCCTCCCCTCTCACCTCCATCACTCCACCCCTCCCTCCTGTGTCACTCAGTCACTCCACCCCTCTCTGTTCATTCATCCCACCCCACACTCTCCAACCTCCAATGGAGTCCACCATTAAAGACTGTCACCATCCTTTCATCACCAACATCAGAGAGGAGGTACAAGACCCTAAAGGAACAATTTCTTCCGCTCCACCATCAGATTTCTGAACGATCCATGAACTCATGAAAATGACCTCACTATTCCACTTTCTGCACGATTCATTTATTTTATTTTTGATTGGAATGTACAGGAATATTTTTATATCTTGCTCTGTACTTTTGCCAAAGAAGCAACAAATTTCACAAGATACATTAGTGATAATAAACCTGATTCGGATCCTGAATCTCTGACCACTGACTATAAATCTATGTCCTCTAGTTATATTCACCCTGATCAGTGGTAATATTCCCAGCAGGACATCCCACACCACCAGCTTCAGGAACATTTATCACCCCACAACCATCAGACTCCTGACCGGCGTGATGTTAGTGAAGTTATCCACGCCTCTACCACCATCCCTGGCAAGTCATTCCAGGCACACACAACTCTTTGTGTAAAAAACTTACCCCTGATGTCTCCCCTCCCTTAATTTTGTACCTATGCCCTCTAGTGTTTGCTATTGGTGCCCTGGGAAACAGGTACGGACTATCCACCCTATCTATGCCTCTCATAATCTTGTAGACCTCTATCAAGTCCCCTCTCATTCTTCTACGTTCCAAAGAGAAAAGTCCCAGCTCTGCTAACCTTGCTTCATACGACTTGTTCTCCAAACCAGGCAATATCCTGGTAAATCACCTCTGTAACCTTTCCAAAGCTTTCACATCCTTCCTACAATGAGGTGACCAGAATTGAACACAAAACTCTAAGTGCGGTCTCACCAGAGATTTGTAGATTTACAACATGACCTCTTCTACTCTTGAACTCAATCCACCTATTAATGAAACCTAGCATCCCACAGGCCTTCTAAACTACCCTATCAACCTGCGCAGTGACCTTGAGGGATGTATGGATTTGAACCCCAAGGTCCCTTTGCTCATCCACATCTTAAGTAACTGACCATTAATCCTGTACTCAGTCTTCTGGTTTGTCCTTCCAAAATGCATCACCTCACACTTGTCCAGATTGAACTCCATCTGCCATTTCTCTGCCCAACTCTGCAGCCTGTCTATATCCTCTTGTAACCTTCAACAACATACAGCTGCATACACAACTCCTCCAATCTTCGTGTCGTCCACAAACTTACTCACCTATCCTTTTGCCTCTACATCCAGGTCATTTATAGAAATGACAAATAGCAGGGGTCCCAGGACAGATCCCTGCGGCTCTCCACTAGTCACCGACCTCCAGGCAGAATATTTCCCTTCCACAACTCCCCTCTGCTTTCTTCCCTTAAGCCAAATTTTTATCCAAATTGCCAAGGTTCCACTTATCCCATGCCACATGACTTTCTGGATGAGTCTCTCATGAGGGACCTTGTCAAAAGCTTTGCTAAAGTCCATGTAGACCACATCTACTGCCCTACCCTCATCAATTTCTTTTGCTACCTCTTCAAAAACTCAATCAGGCTCGTGAGGCACGATCTTCCCTTCACAAAGCCATGTTGACTACCCATGAGTAGACTGTACTTCTCTAAATGCTCGCAGATCCTATCCTTAAGAATCCTTTCCAATAGTTTGCAGACCACCGACGTAAAACTCACCGGTCTATTGTTCCCAGGTTTCTCCCTATTACCTTTTTTAAACAAGGGAACTACATTTGCCATTCTCCAGTCCTCTGGCACTTCCCCTGTAGCCAAAGAGGATCCAAAGATCATAGCTAATGCTCCTGTGATCTCTTCTCTCAATTCCGACAACACCCTGGGGTGTATCATATCCGGCCCTGGGGATTTATCAATCTTAATGCTTTTAAGAAGATCCAGCACGTCTTCTTCCTTAATCTCCACATTGTCCAGCACACAGGCCTGCTCTACTTTGACCTCATCCTGATTGAGATCATTTTCATTTGTGAATACTGAAGCAAAGTATTCATTTAGGACCTCCCCAACCTCCTCCGCCTCTAGGCACATGTTGCCCTCTTTATCCTTTAACGGTCTCACCTTCATTCTCGTCATCCTCCTATTCTTCACATACACATAGAATGCCTTGGGGTTCTCCTTAATCCTACATGCCAAGGCCTTCTCATGCCCCGTTTGTGCTCTCCTAAGTCCTTTCTTTAGCTCCTTCCTGGCTACACTATATTTCACATGAGCCCCTCCTACTTCCTGCTTCTTATATCTAACATTTGCTTCCTTTTTCCTCTTGACGAGTTGCCTCACGTGTTTCATCAGCCATGGTCCCCTTTTCCTACCATTTTTTCCTTGCCACAGTGGGACAAACCTATCCTGAACCCAGCTCAAGTGGTGCCTAAACTTCTCCCACATTACTTCTGTGCTTTCCCCTTTGAACATCTGTTTCCAATTTACTCTCGCTAGTTCCTGCCTCATCCCTTCAATGTTAGCCCTTCCCCAGTTAAGTACTTTAACATGTTGTCTGATTTTATCCCTTTCCATAGCTTTGCTGAATCTAAGGGAGTTGTGCTCACTCTCACCAAAATGCTCCCCCACCAAGAGGTCTGTCACCTGACCAGGTTCATTACCCAGAACTAGATCCAGTATAGCCTCTCCTCTCGTTGGCCGGTCCACATACTGTGTCAGGAATCCTTCTTGAACACACCTGACAAATTCAGACCCATCTATCCCCCTTGAACTCAGGAGGTGCCAGTCAATTTGAGGGAAGTTGAAATCACCCATAACAACTACCCTGTATTTCCTGCACCATTTTAACATCTGCCTACTTATCTGCTCCTCGTGTCCCGAGGGCTATTTGGGGGCCTCTAGACTACTCCCAGCACAGATTGATCCCTTCCTATTTCTGACTTCCACCCAGACCGACTCCGTAGACACTCCCTCTGCAGCATCCTCCCTTTCTATAGCTGTGATACTATCCCTGAACAGCAATGCCACTCCCCCACCCCCTTTTCTACCTCCCATCCTATTCCTTGTAAAACACCTGAACCCCGGGCCCTTCATCATCCAATCCTGCCCTTCCTCCACCCAAGCTTCAGTAACGGCCACAACATTGTAATTCCACGTACTAATCCATGCTCTAAGTTCATCCTCTTTGTTCCTAATACTCCTGGCATTGAAATAGGCACATTTCAACCCCTTTAACTGGCTACAATTATGTTCTGTCCCCTGTCTATCCTTCCTCATCAACTCAGAACTCTTAGCATCATGCCCTTGTCCTTCTACCTTAATCCCTGCACTCACATTCTGATTCCCACACCCCTGCCACACTAGTTTAAACCCTCCCCAACAGCTCTAACAAACCTGCCTGCCAGGATATTGGTCCCCCGGGATTCAAGTGCAACCCGTCCTTTTTGTACAGGTCACACCCTCCTCAAAAAAGGTCCCAACGATCCAGAAATCCGAATCCCTGCCCCCTGCTCCATTCCCTCAGCCATGCATTTATCCTCCACCTCATTCTATTCCTATTCTCACTGTCACGAGGCACAGGCATTAATCCCGAGATTACTACCTTTGAGGTCCTGCTTTTCAACTTCCTTCCTAACTCCCTGTAGTCTTCTTTCAGGACCTCTTCCCTTTTCCTACCTATGTCATTGGTACCATATGTACCACAGCCTCTGGCTGTTCACCCTCCCACCGGAGGATATCTTGGACGCAATCAGAAATATCCCGGACCCTGGCACCTGGGAGGCAAACTACCATCCGACTTTCTTTCCTGCATCCAGAGAATCACCTATCAGACCCCCTGACTATAGAGTCCCCTATCACTACTGCCTTCCTCTTCTTTTCCCTACCCATCTGAGCCACAGGGCCAGACTCTGTGCCAGAGGCACGGCCACTGTTGCTTCCCCCAGTTAGGCTGTCCCCCCACAACAGTACTCAAACAGGAGTACTTATTGTCAAGGGGTACAGCCACAGGGCTACTCTCTAGTACCTAACTCCTTCCCTTCCCTCTCCTGACTGTGACCCGTTTCTCTGTTCCCCATGGCCCCAGAGTGACCACCTGCCGGTAACTCCTCCCTATCAACTCCTCACTCTCTTTGACAGACGAAGGTCATCGAGCTGCAGCTCCAGTTGCCTAACACAGTCCCTTAGGAGTTGCATCTTGATGCACCGGGTGCAAATGTGGCCGTCCGTGATGCTGGGAGACTCCAGGACCTCCCACATCTGACACCGACCACAGAAAACTGGCCTCACACATACTACCCCCTTTAGCATTTAATAACTGCCTCACCTCATCCCATTACCACCGAAGCCCATGGAGCCAAAGACCTTTCACTCCGCTGCCCGCTGGATATGGCTGCCTTCTTTATAAACTGTTCGCGCTCAACTGGCTGACGTCACATGCCTGTGCAGTCTGGCCTCCCTCTTCCCCCGAGAACTCAATATGTCTTCTCACTGGAAATCCTTAGGTGCTCTCCCGCTGCCTTCTCGTTCCGAATCCATGTCGATATGCTCAATGGTGGGGATGGCTTTATCCGCGATGGACTGGGCCATCAGTTATTTAGAGATAGAGCACAGTAACCAGTCCAACGAACCCACACCACCCATGTGACCAATTAACCTACTAACCCAGACGTCTTTGTAATGTGGGAGGAAACCAACACAGTCACAGGGAGAATGTACAATCTCCTGACAGACAGCGGTGGTAACAATTATACAAATAGAGAAAACATCCTGCCTGAACGTCACTCCAAACTTCACCCAGCCCTCCATTTCCTCCACCCTGAGCAACAGGACTCAGCTCCCCTGCTCTGTTCACTGAGCCATAGAACCATAGAACATTACAGCACAGAAGCAGGCCTTTTGGCCCTTCTTGGCTTTACTGAACCATTTTTTTGCCTCGTCTAACTGACCTGCACCTGGACCATATCCCTCCATACACCTCTCATCCATGTACCTGTCCAAGTTTTTCTTGAATGTTAAAAGTGAGCCCGCATTTACCACTTCATTTGGCAGCTCATTCCACACTCTCACCACTCTGTCTGAAGAAATCCCCCCCCCCATATTCTCTTTAAACTTTTCCACCTTCACCCTTAACACATGTCCTCTGTTTTTTTTCTCCCCTAGCCTCAGTGGAAAAAGCCTGTTTGCATTCACTCTATCTATACCCATCATAATTTTATATACCTCTATCAAGTCTCCCCTCATCCTTCTATGCTCCATGGAATATAGTCCTAACCTATTCAACCTTTCTCTGTAACTCAGTTTCTCAAGACCCGGCAACATCCTTGTAAACCTTCTCTGTACTCTTTCAATCTTATTAATATCCTTCCTGTAATTTGGTGACCGAAACTGCACATAATACTCCAAATTCAGCCTCACCAATGCCTTATACAACCTCACCATACTGCCTGGCCTGCTGTGTTCCACCAGCATTTTGTGTGTGTTGCTTGAATTTCCAGCATCTGCAGATTTCCTCATGTTTGCCTTACACTCAATACTTGGATTTATAAAGGCCATTGTACCAAAAGCTCTCGTTACTACCCTATCTATCTGTGACACCACTTTTAGGGAATTTTATATCTGTATTCCCAGATCCCTCTGTTCTACTACATTCCTCAGTGTCCTACCATTTACCTTGTATGTTCTACCTTGGTTTGTCCTTCCAAACAGCAATACCTCACATTTGTTTGTATTAAACTCCATCTGCCATTTTTCAGCCCATTTTTCCAGCTGGTCTCAATCCCTCTGCAAGCTTTGAAAACCTTCCTCACTGTCCACTACACCTCCAAACTTTGTATCATCAGCAAATTTGATGATGCAATTTACCACATAATCATCCAGATCATTGATATAGATGAAAAATAGCAATGGAGCAAGGCGCTGATCCCTGTGGCACACCACTAGTCACAGGCCTCCACTCATTTCCGCACAGCTGTCTCCACATTTCTTGGGGAATTTTAACTTTAGATTGGGTGAATCAGATTGGTCAAGGAAATCTTGAGGAGGGTTTCATAGAATGCATCCATGATGGCTTTCTTGAGAACCATGTTAGTGAACTACAAGCGAAAATGCTATTTTACATTTAGTCCTGTGCAATGAGACAGGTAAGATTAACGATCTTGTAGTCAGGGATCCTCTTGGAAAGAGTGATCATAGTATGATTGTATTTCACATGAAGGGTGAAATAGATCTAAAACTGGTGTATTATGCTTGAACAAGGGAGACGATGACGGGATGAGAGAGGAGTTGGCTAATGTGGATTGAGAGCACAGGCTATTTTGTAGGACAGTTGAGGAACAGTGGAATACTTTCAAAGAGATTTTTCACAGTGCTCAACAAAAGTATATTCCAATCAAAATTAAGGACCGGAAGTGTGGGGACAGCCAGCCTTGGATAACTAAGGAAATAAAAGATAGTATCAAATTAAAAGCTCATTTGTACGAAGTCACAAAGTGTAGTGGGAGACTGGAGGATTGGAAGACTTTAAAAAGCAACAAAGAACAACTAATCGAGAAATAAGGAAAGGAAAGATAGAGTATCAAAGTGAATTAACATGAAATATAAAAACAGATAGCAAAAGTTTTTATAAATATATAAAGCGGATGAGGTTGGCTAAAGTGAACGTAGGTCCCTTGGAAGACGAGAAGGGGAAATTGATATTGAGTGATAAGGAAATGACTAAGGTATTGAACGACAATTTTGTGTTGGTCTTCAAGGTGGAGGACACATCTAATATGCCAAAGAGTTATGTTATGGATGAAATGGGAGATAATATCACTGTTACTAAAGAGATAGTGATGAGAAAACTAAAGGGCCTGAAGGTTGATAAGACCCCTGACTCTAATGGGATGCATCCCAGGGTGCTGAGGGAATGGGCGGAGGTATTAGTAGATGTGTTGGTAATCATTTACCAAAACTGTCTAGAATCTGGGCAGGTCCCGGCGGACTGAAAGACAGCAAATTTCACGCCGCTTTTTAAAAAAGGATGTAGGCAAATGATGAGCAACTATAGGCCAGTTAGCTTAATATCTGTAGTCGGGAAAATGCTTGATTGAAGCTGTCATTAAGGAAGAAAGAACAAAACATTTAGAAAGGAAGGGTTCCATTTGACAGATGCAGCATGGATTCAGAAAGGGCAGGTCCTGTTTGACAAACTTACTGCAATTCTTTGAGGCCATAATGAGTGTAGTGGATAGAGGGGAACAGGTGGAAGTCGTGTACTTGGATTTCCAGAAGGCGTTTGATAAGGTGCTGCACAAAAGACTTATGAAGATATGGACGCATGGAGTTGGAGGAAGTGTATTGGCATGGATAGTGGATTTGTTAACCAATAGAAAGCAGAGAGTTGGTATAAATGTTTGTTTCTCCAGTTGGCAGTCAGTGGTCAGTGCTGGGCCTGCAGCTGTTTACCATTTACATTGATGATTTGGAAGAGGGGACTAAGTGTAGCGTAGTAAAATTTGCTGATGACACTAAATTGAGTGAAAAAGCAAATTGTAGAGAGAGGATGTGGAGAGTCTGCAGAGGGATATAGATAGGTTAAGTGACTGGGCCAAGGTCTGGCAGATGGAATACTACCTTGGTAAATGCGAGATCATCCACTTTGGAAGGAATAATAGAAGAGCAGATTATTATTTAAATGGTGTATGCTGTTGTGCAGAGGGACTTGGGAGTGCTTGTTCATGAATCGCAAGAAGTTGGCTAGCAGGTATAACAGGTTATTAAGAAGGCTAATGGAACGTTGGCCTTCTTTCCTAGAGGGATTGAATTCAAGAGCAGGGAGGTCATGCTGCAACTATACAGGGTACTGGTGAGGCCGCACCCGGAATGCTGTGTGCAGTTCTGGTCTCCATACTTGAGGAAGGATATACTGGCTTTGGAGGCAGAGCAATGGCGGTTCACCAGGTTGACTCCAGGGATGAAGGGGTTAACCTATGAGGAGAGATTGAGTCACCTGGGATTTTACTCTCTGGAATTCAGAAGAATGAGAGGTGATCTGATAGGAACATACAAAGTTTTGAAAGGGATAATTAAGATTGAAGTAGGAAAGTTGTTTCCATTGGTAGGTGAGATTAGAACTAGAGGACATTGCCACAAGATTCAGGGGAGAAGATTTAGGACGGAGATGAGGAGAAACTGTTTTTCCCCAAAGAGTGGTGAATCTGTGGAATTCTCTGCCCAGGGAAGCAGTTGAGACTTCTTCACTAAATATATTTAAGATACAGTTAGATAGATTTTTACATAGTGGGGGAATTAAGGGTTATGGTAAAAACGCAGGTAGATGGAATTGAGTTTACAGACAGATCAGCCATGATCTTTTTGAATGGCGGGGCAAGCTCGATGGGCCAGATGGCCTACTCCTGCGCCTATTTCTTATGTCCTTATGTTGTTCCAGACCAACCGCCATCCAAGACAGGTCATTCCGGATGAGTGAATCACCCTTTCTGGAGAGCTCATGTACTCCTGAGATTGTCAGTGGGGATAGAACGGACTCCATCGTTCACATCCCACTGAGAAACACAGATAACCACTGAATCAGCTCACGAGAGCCTGTCGGCCACAGAGTTGTGCAATGAACCCCCCCACCCACCCACCTCTTCCAGTCACATGCTTTTCTACCTGAGGATGTGTCTCCCGATGGAACAGAGGGCAGTTCCTGGGTGGCCCCTTCATTCGATGACCCTTTGACCTGTTCCCTATGAGAAGTCTCCAATTCTCCGATAAAGGAACAGAGATGTGGGAGAAAGAAAATCACTAAAACATTGTCCCTCTCTCCGACCACTGGGATCAGCATTCCCTTCGATGATCCCCCCCCCCCACCAATTCCTGAGCTGTGGACAGTCCAGCATCCATTGTCTCTCCCTCCTCCACTCCCACAACTGTCTACAGCCCCCTCTCAGCACCCCTCTTCCCTCCAGTCCCCATCTCGTACCCCACCTACAAACCTCCTCTATTGTCCTCATTCCTCCTCCCTCCTCCTCACTTTCCTTTTTTCTTGCCACTTCACACTTCACCCCAATCATTCCCATCCTGCACCTCCCTTCTCCTCAATGCCCCCTCCCTTCTCCCCCTGACAATCTTCGCATGGTCCCTATGTGTGACTGGGCAGCCGGGGGGGGGGGGGGGCGGGGCGGGTGTGGACCTCAGGTTACCTCATTGTAGGAATGATGTGGAAGCTTTAGAGGCAGTGCAGAATAGATTTACCAGGATGATGTCTGGATTACAGAGCAGGTCTTGTGGGGAGAGGTTGAGTGAGTGAGGGTTTTTCTCTTTGGAGTGAAGCAGAATGAGAGAGGACTTGATGGAGGTGTACAAGATGGTAAGAGGCACAGATCAAGTAGAGAGCCAGACTTTTCCCCAGGGAGGAAATGGCTAATACCAGGGGGTGAAATTTTAAAGTGACTGGAGGAAAGTATAGGGTGAATGTCAGAGGTACTGTTCTTTACACAGAGAGGGGTGGGTGTGTGGACAGACAGATACATTAGGGGCATTTAACAAACTCATAGACACATGGATGACAGAAACATGGAGGATTATGTCGGAGGGAAGGGTTAGATTGATTTCAGAGTAGGTCTGCACAGCATTGTGGGCCAAAGGGCCTGTGCTGTGCTGTACTGTTCTGTGTTCTATGATCTCTGTCACAGGTCAGACTGGGCAGTTTCATTCTGACCCCAGTGTGAGGGGGGATATGGGAAAGGAGATCACAGACCACGGGCTGGGCAGCCGACTGGAAAACTCAGCCCGTGGTGTGTGTTGGTGACTCAGGACGTCCCAGAATTTCCCCACAACTACCACACTGCAGTGTCACTGGGGAATGGTGACCTACCTGTACAGAACACAGCGTAATTACTCCAGGATGTCGGCCCCAGCCGATACACAAAGTAACCGGAGCAGTTTTTCACATTGATCTCCCGGCTCTGGTAACAGGTGTTGTTATCCCAGGTGAAACAGACGGTCCTGGTCACCTCCCCCTCTCCCATGCTGGGATGGGGACCTGGAATGAGATTTATAAACACTGTAAAATGTACCCGGTCCCACAGTACAGCGGGGAATGTGAATCAGGACCCACTGTAAATCAGTGGTTCACAACCCACGGTCCGGTCCAGCCTCAGTCAGCACTGAGCTGCTGCCCTCTCCCTCTCCACCCCACCATCCCCACAGCAGCACCTTCATCCTCTGAATGAGCCCCCCATGAGGGACCTTGTCAAACGTCTGGCGGATCTCACTGAAACCTATCGAATATTGAAAGGCCTGGATAGAGTGGACGTGGAGAGGATGTTTCCTATAGTGGGGGAGTCTGGGACCAGATGGTACAGCCGCAGGACACAAGAACCCTTTAGAAGAGAGATGAGGGAGAATTTCTTCAGCCAGAAGGTGGTGAATCTGAGGAATTCATTGCCACAAATGGCTGTGGAGTTCACATCATTTATAAATGTAAAGCGGAGGTTGAGGGGTATTTTGACTTGTGATGGTGTCAAAGGTTAGGCATGAGAATAGGAATGGAGGGATAGAAAATCAGCCATGATGGAATGGTGTTGCAGACTCAATGGGCTGAATGGCCTAATTCTGCTAACATCTGGTCTAAAATCCATGAAGACAACATCCAGAGCTCTACCTTCATCAACCACCTCCGTCAACTCCTCAACAAACTCAAAACGAGTCCAGAAGTCATGACCTGCCCTGCAGAAAGAGATGCTGACCATCCCTCATTCACCTATGGTCTTCCCAATGCTCAGAAGTCCCATCCATAAGAATCCTCTCCACTGCCTTCCCTACCACTGACGTGAGAATTACTGGTCAGAGAGTCTCAGAAAGCTACGGCACAGAAACAGGCCCTTTGGCCCATCCAGTCCATGCTGAACCATTTAAACTGCCTTGTCCCATCAACCTGCACCCGGACCCCAGGCGTCCATCTCTCCTATCCATGTACCAACCAAACTTCTCTTAAACATTGAAATCGAAATGGCATCCACCACTTGCTCAGGCAGCTCGATCCACACTGTAGTTTCCAGGATTATTCCTGTTTCCTTACATTTTCTCCACATTTGAAGTGTATGGAGTTGGGGCTTCTGGCCTTTCAGGCACTCCAACTCAGCAATCCTCAATAACCCCATTTAGCCCTAACCTAACTATGGGGCAGTTAACAATGACCCATTTACCTACCCAGCACATTTTTGGACTGTGGGAGGAAACCGGAGAACCGGGGGAAAACCCATTCATTCCATGGGGAGGATGGACAGAGACTCCTTACAGATGACACTGGAATTGAACTCTGAACTCCGACACCCCGATCTGTAATAGTGATGCACTAACCACTATGTTACCATAGCAACCATTAATGTATCCCACTATTTGGTGAATGATAATGTCTGCAGACTCCTCCAACTCCCTGGAGATTGCCCCAACACTGAAATGAGTCTGGGGTTGTTGAAACTCCTCCGGGTCATATCCAGAATGGGGTCAGTGGGCAGATCAGTTCTGTAACCCAACTCCAGGAAGTTGTCACTCCTCCACCGGACTCCATGACGATACAGGACCGTAGAGCGGTCTGAGTGACCGTGGGGAGACCTCTCAGGGAGATGGGGTTCTGTGTCCATGCTAAGATCCTGTGTAGAGATCCTGAGTCAATGTTCATGGACCTCTGAAGAGATCTGTGTTGTAAGTTTGACTCTCATCAAAAATGACCGAGCCCCACTGATGTAAACTCTGACCCTACCGTTTAACCAGCCTGGGGTCTCCCCGGAGCAGCGACCCTGTGGAACGACCGTCTCCGGAATCTTCCATCCTCCAGAACTGAAACAACAATCAGAGAGTCAGTCCCTGATCTGAGGGAGTTTATTCACTCAGAGAGGCATGGGAAATTACACTCACCCTGTCCGTACCCTGTCTCTGGTCAATAGAACCCCCTGAATCCTGGGAATTCCTTCTCTGTTGTACCTCCCCCTTGTCTCGACCCCGAGAGTGTGGGATCTCCCTCTCCCTGTATTTACTCCCCATCTCAGTGTAGTCACTGATGATCCCGGTCTCCCTGCATTTCTCATTCACACACCCCTTGTTCCCCTGTTTACATTCCCCTTCTGTGTCCAGTTTCTCAGTGATTATCTCCTCACTTTACCTGTTAAATCTGTACCATCCGACTGTAAGATTTCCATCACTCATCCATTGTCCAGCGGTACACACTGTGTGGGAACAATCCGTGCTCCTCCAGGGCTGATCCAGGACGGTGTGGGTTACACACGGATCACCGAGTGTGGAGTCTGCGACTGAGGGACAGAACGATGTTCAGTGTTAATGTACAGCTCACGTTTCCCATCCTCTTTCTCTGCCAATCACAACCCCCATCTACATTTCCACCCTCAGAAAGCCCTGGGTAACAATTTATTTATTATTTACTGTTTAACTGCCCCACTAGAGTTGCTCTTGAGAAAGTGGTGGTGGTGGTACTGTGATCCTTAATGTGTGGGGCACCCACAATGATGTTCCTGAGTTCTAGGGTTTTGACCCAGTGACACTGAAGGAGCAGCAATGTATTTCCAAGGCATGGGAGTGTGTGGCTTTGAGGGAAACTTCTAGAAATGTCCCTATCACTGCCACCCCCTTCATGGCTCTGTCTCAGCATACCTCCCCCCACCTCCAGTAATCTCGCTTCACCCCACACCCCAGACCTTGATCCCATCCCCCACCTCCAGTCTCCCTGCACTTTCCCTTCCCCTGATGCCTTCTCCCCACCCTCCTTCCTCTCCCCATGGTCTTCACTCCACCCCAGTCTTTCCAGTCCTACCCCTACATTCTCCTTCACTCTTCCCCATTCCCTTCTCCCCACCATGACCTTTACAATGTTTCGGTGCTCCCCATGTGTGTCAGGGCAGACTGGGTTGGGTGGTTCTGCTCACCTCATTATGGGAAGGATGTGGAAGCTTTCGAGAGTGTGCTCAGGCTTTTATCACTGGAGTGAAGGAGGATGAGAGGGGACTCGATAAAGGTGTGAAGGATGGGAAGAGGAATGGATCGAATGGACAGACAGCTATTTCTCCCCCAGGACAGATGTTGCTAATACCAGGGCCCATAATTTTCAAAGCTAAAATTTTTCTCCATTTCTCTTACACACAGAGAGTGGTGGGTCCATGGAACAACGATTTTTTTTCCTTGGATGGAAGTGGCTAATATTTCCAGGATGAAAGGGACCACCTATTGTACAGCACTCCCCAGACACCATCTTGACCATCGATCGTACAACACTCCCCAGACACCATCTTGACCGTCGATTGTACAACACTCCCCAGACACCATCCTGACCATCGATTGTATAACACTCCCCAGACACCATCTTGACTATGTATTGTACAACACTCCCCAGACACCATCTTGACCATCTATTGTACAACACTCCCCAGACACCATCTTGACCATCTATTGTACAACACTCCCCAGACACCATTTTGACTATGTATTGAACAACACTCTCCAGACACCATCTTGACCATCTATTGTACAACACTCCCCAGACACCATCTTGACCATCAATTGTACAACACTCCCAGACATCATCTTGACCATCGATTGCACAACACACCCCAGACACCATCTTGACCATCTATTGTACGGCACTCCCCAGACACCATCTTGACGATCTATTGTACAACACTCCTCAGACACCATCTTGACCATCTATTGTACAACACTCCTCAGACACCATCTTGACTATGTATTGTACAACACTCCACAGACACCATCTTGACCATCGATTGCACAACACTCCCCAGACACCATCTTGACCATCTATTGTACAACACTCCTCAGACACCATCTTGACTATGTATTGTACAACACTCCACAGACACCATCTTGACCATCGATTGCACAACACTCCCCAGACACCATCTTGACCATCTATTGTACAACACTCCCCAGACACCATCTTGACCATCGATTGCACAACACTCCCCAGACACCATCTTGACCATCTATTGTACAACACTCCCCAGACACCATTTTGACTATGTATTGTACAACACCCCAGATTCCATCTTGACCATCTATTGTACAACACTCCCCAGACACCATCTTGACCATCTATTATACAACACTCCCCAGACACCATCTTGACTATGTATTGTACAACACTCCACAGACACCATCTTGACCATCGATTGCACAACACTCCCCAGACAACCATCTTGACCATCGATTGTACAACACTCCCCAGACACCATCTTGACCACAACACTCCCCAGACACCATCTTGACCATCTATTGTACAACACTCCCCAGACACTATCTTGACGATGTATTGTACAACACTCTCCAGACTCCATCTTGACCATCGATTGTACAACAGTCCCCAGACATCATCTTGACCATCGATTGTACAACATTCCCCAGACATCATATTGACCATCTATTGTACAACACTCCCCAGACACCATCTTGACCATCTATTGTACAATACTCCCCAGACACCATCTTGACCATCGATTATACAACAGTCCCCAGACACCATCTTGACCATCGATTGTACAACACTCCCCAGACACCATCTTGACCATCGATTGTACAACACTCCCCAGACACCATCTTGACCATCTATCGTACAACACTCCCCAGATACTGGAAAATAAGGAATCTGGTACAAGATGGACGATGCAGAATTTTAGTTCAGCATGGACTAGATGGGCCAAAGAGCCTGTTTCAATGCTGTAGTGTTCTATCACTCCAAAAGGAGAGTGAACCATGGGAGAAACTGGAGGAGGAGAGGCAGCAGGGGTGGTGATAGGCAGATGAGGCAATGTGGTAAGAGACCGGATTGGGGAATCGTAGAAGAGTGAAGGGGAAGGGAAATAAAATTACTGGAAGGAGAAATCGATGCCCAACTGTGATGCTCACCTCTGTAATGTCACCCACCTCCACCCTGTCTCAGTCCGCATCTCATTCACACCTTCAGCCACCTCCCACTCCTGCCCTCTGCTCTCCATAAACTTTGCCAGTTATGCCTGAAATTGCCCAGAGGCCCCTTCTTCCACCATCCCTGTGATCACTAATCTGGTTATGTAACATACAACCCAACTTTGCTTTCACATCCCAACATAGCCTCACCACTTCCTCCCAGTGTAATCTCCTCCTGCCTCTTAACACTCCCTCCAGTCCCACCCTCTCGGAGTGTAATCACTGCATTTCCAGCCGTGCCTTCTCCTCAGTCTTCAAGCCTGAAATTCTCTGCTGAAACCTCTCTGCCTCCCCATCTCCCTCCACTCCCTACTGTTGTTTCACCCAAACCGGGTATCTGGACGTTTCTGATCACCAGCTCTAATGCCGTGTGTCCCGGTGTCAAATTGGATTCATAATATTCCTGAGGTCCCTTCAGTACTTTCCCCCCATTAAATACAGGCTGTCTCTGCTCATCTACAGAAACAATAAATAACTCCTACTTCCTCTTACTGTACACAGCACGCAGTTTGTCCCTACAAGACATTACTCACCCAGAAAACCCAGGATCAGCAGCACAACCCTCAGTTCAGCCGGTGACATTCTGGAAATGAAAGACTGGAATTAACTCTGTGAGGTGGTGACACACTGAGGCTGAGGACAAGGTGTAAATGGGGATGGGAACTGAGGATTGAAAGGGATATCCTTCTATAATGGGATAGATGCGTCACTATCTCACAGAAACCCCACCGACAGAGGTGGGATCTCCTTCTGCCTTCACCAAGTCCCCACAGAAGGAGGTGAGATCTTCCTCTGTCTCTCTCTGGGACCCCACATACAGTGAAATCTCTGTGACTGAGACACTAGACAGAGGTGACAAAACCCTTCCGGAAACCTCACAGATGGATGAGACAGAGGAGTCCATCTACCTTCAGTTATTCATTCTCATTCATTCTCATTCTCTCTCTCTCTCTCTCTCTCTCTCTCTCTCTCTCTCTCTCTCTCTCTCTCTCTCTCTCTCTCTCTCTCTCTCTCTCTCTCTCTCTCTCTCTCTCTCTCTCTGTCTCTCTCTCTCTCTCTCTCTCTCTCTCTCTCTCTCTCTCTCCCCCTTCCCCCCCCCCCCCGCACATATTCATACACAGAGCCCAAGACAAATTTCCAGATTCGATCAGTTTTGGGTGATGTCAACTCACGTGTGACTCCCGATGAAGTGTTGCTGTGTGAACTGGAGGGAGATGGGACCATCTACTACCTCTTCACTCTCTGCTGTGAGTGGTGTCAGATTCAGCGATGAAGCCAGAGATGGGCGGTGGAACAGTTGATGTATGTTTTGAAAAGTATGCAAAGCAAACAAACATCACGTATCCTGAGGCTCTGAAATGAAGAACCTACTGTTCCCAGTCAGTGAGCTTCCTCAACAACCACAGTTTCAGTGATGGGTTAGTATTGAGCAGAGGAACAGGAATGGACACAGGTGCTGGAGAGGAAATAGTCACAGGATTACTGTTGCCAGGTTTATAATGGGTCAGTGTTGTGGAGAGGAAGGTGTAGATCGTCTGTAATGGACAGCAGACATTAGAGGGGGAGTGGACACAGGATAAACCCCCGGTCAGGTTGGCAAAGGGTCAGTAACGAGAAGTGAATCATGGACAGGTTCTGTAATGGAAAAGGAACTTAGAGAATTTTATGAAAGATGTAAAGATGTTTATACACAGATGCGAGTGTGTAGTCACACTGGTCCACTGTGGAGTGTTTATCTCAGACTGCAGGAAGGGGCAGCAGTAGTTAGGCATGCAAATGGCACATTGACATTTATCTTATGGGGGGGTTGTTGGTCATAGAGTCATGAGCATAGAAACAAGAACTTCAGCCCATTTAGTCCACGCCAGCCTGCTCCTCTGCCTCGTTCCCATCTCTCTGCACCCAGACCACAGCCCTCCAGACCTCTCTCATCTCATCCACCTATCCAAACTTTTCCTACATGTTACAATTCCATTGGCAGTTTGTTCCACTCACACCACCCTCTGAGTGAAGTTCTCCCTCAGATTCCTCTAAAATATTTCCAACTAAGTACGCCAGTGAATAAATTCTTAATGGATTCAAGCTGTCCCTGTAACTCTGATCCTCAAGTACCAGCACATCCTTGTAAATTGTCTCTGCATTCTTTCAAGTTTATTCATATCTTTCCTACCGGTAGGTGACCAGAACTGCACACATTACTTTGAAATCAGCTTCACGATCATCTTTTACAACTTCAACATAACATCCCAACTCCTTCCTCAATGCCAGATTTATGAAGGCCAATGTACCTAAAGCTCTCTTTACAACTGGATCTACCTGTCACACTGCTTTTAATAAAATGTGGATCTGTATTTTCAGGTCCCGTGGTTCTACCATACACCTCAGAGCCCTAACATTCACTATGTGAGTCTTATCCCGGTTTGTCCTCCCAAATTCAACATCTCACCCCCATCTGCAATAAATTCTATCTGCCCTTTCTCAGCCCTTTTTCTCAGCTGGTCCAGATCCCACTGCAAGCATTGATAGCTTCCTCGCTGTCTGTTACACACACAATCCTGAAGTCAGCAGCAATGTTGCTGAACCAGTTTACCACATTATCATGCAGATTGTTGTTACAGATGACAAACAACGGGCCCAGCACTGATCCCTGTGGACACCACGAATCACAGGCCTCTTGTAGAGAGACAACCAGCTTCCACTACTCTCTGTCCTCTCGCACTGAGCCCATGTCAGCTACTACTGATGACAGGCTCACCAGCCTGTAATTTACCTGGATTGTTCTTAGAGTCTTTCTTAAACAATGGAACATCAGCTATCCTCCAGTCCTCTGGCATCTCACCCTTGGCTAAACTACTGTGGATGTGTGGAGCTGAAGGTTGAGCACGGTGGGACTAATGTTGTGTATATTTCAATACGATCAGTATTATAGGAGAGGCAGATGAGCTCAGGGCATGGATCAGCACGTGGAATTATGACACTGTAGCATTAGTGAGACTTGATTGCAGGAGGATCAGGACTGGCTGCTCAATGTTGTGGGGATCCATTGTTTCAGACATGACTGACCAGGGGGATTAAAGGGGAGAGGTGACATTACTAGTCAGGGAAATTGTCACAGCAGTGTTCCAACAGGACAGGGTGGGGAACTCGACTACTGAAGCTCTATGGGTGGAACCAAGGGATAAGAAAAGGGTGACCACATTAATGGGATCACATTACAAACCACTCAGTAGTCAGCTGGATTTAGAGGGGGAAATTTGTAGAGTACACAGACAGTTACAAGAAAGACAAGGTTGTGATAGTCGATGATTTTAGCTTTCCATATGTTGACTGGGACTCAAATACTCTGAAAGGATTAGATCGGATAGAATTTGTCAAATGTGTTCAGGGAAGTTTCCTTAATCAATAAATAGAGATTCCGATGATGGGGTATAGGATACCTAATGTGTTCTTAGGGAATGAGACAGGGTTGCTGACAAGTTTGTGTAAGGGAACACTTTGCATCCAGTAATTATAATCATTGTTGTTCCTTTCTATGCCTTCTTTAGCATTTATCTGTTTTTAAGTGAGGCCATGTTGCTCGCTCAACGCTCAACCCGGTACGCATGGAAAGCGTGCAAAGAACTGGCCCAATCTGAACCCGGGACCACTCGCCTTCAGGTCCGGTGAAGATGTCACTGCACCGCCAGCCGGCCGATCATGCCAGTAGTCTCAAGACAATTACCGAGCAGCATTGGTCTGGTCCTTGTGGTGACATTCGAAGTTAGAGAAAGGATCTGGCAAGTGTGGATTGGTTTTCTGGCAAAGGTATGCTTGGTAAGTGGGAGGCCTTTGAGAGTATGCTCCTGTCAGAAAAAAAGGCAAATATAACAGGCTTTGGGAATGTTGGTTTCCGAGATATATTTGAGGTCCTGATTAAGAAAGTGGGAGCAAAGCAAGGAGTAGCAGAAAGGAACAAATCAGATACTTGAGGAGTATAAGAAATCAGGAGGGCTAAAAGAAGTCATGAGGTTGCTCTGGCAGACAAAGTGATGGAGAGTCCCAAGGGCTTCAACAAATGCATTAAATGTAAAAAGATAGCAAGAGAAAAAAATGGTCCTGTTGAAGATCTTCTATGCACGGAGCTAAAAGAGATGGTGAGATCTTAAGTGGATAATTTCCATCTGCATTCCTTAGGAGACAGACACAGAGTCGATAGAAGTGAGGAAAAGTAGGGAAGTTATGGACCGTACACAGATTACTGACAATGCAAATTAGACTGGATAATTCCCCAGGGCCTGACAAAGTGTTCCTGTGCATCTTGTGGGATGCTACAGCAGTAATTAGATGGCTATGACTTTACGACTTCTATGACTCTTTCCTGACTCTGAATTCTGGCTTTTCTCCCCATTCAGAAATTACTCTACATTTTTAGTCTTTCTAACAAGGTCTATGACCATACACTTCCCTACACTGTATTCCATCTGACACTTCTTTACCCATTCTCCTAATCTGTCTGAGTCTTTCTGCAGACACCCTGCTTTCTCAACACCACCTGCCCCTCTACTTAACTTTGTATCATCCTCAAACTTTGCACAAAGCTATCAATTCTGTCATCAAAATCCCAGACCTTTCATGTGAAAAGAAGCAGTCCCAACACCAAACATCACGACTCACCAGCAACCAACCAGACAAGACCCGGTTTATTCCCATTCATTGCCTCCTCCAGTTAGCCAATCCTCCATCATGCCAGTATCTTCCCGTCTCTTGTTTAGCAAACTCATGTGCAGCACCTTGTCAAAGGCCTTCTGAAAATCCAAGTAAACAACATCCACTGACTCTCTTTTCTCTCTCCTGCCTGTTATTTTCTTAAAGAATTTCAGAGCTTTCTCACGCAGGATTTCTCCTGAGGAAACCATGCAGACTACAATCTAAATTTTCATGTGCCTTCAAGTTCCCCAAAACCTCATCATTAGTAATGGACTCAAACATCTTACCAACCACTGAAGTCAGACTAAATGGCCTATAAATTACTGTCTGAGTTTGCAACTTTCTGTTGCTTTTTCTGATCCTGTACAGTATCCCCTCCATTCCAGACAGTGATGAATCAGTTAGAATGCACTCTGCGGTACTTCTGTAGACATTTTTGAGAGTCTTTGGTGACAAACCAAGTCTCCTCAAACTCTTAAATGCAGCCGCTGTCACGTCTTCTTTGTAATTCCATTAATGTTGGGCCCAGGAGAAATCTTCAGAGATGTTGACACCCAAGTTTTTGAAACTGCTCACCCTTTCCACTGCTGATCCGTCATTGAAGACTGGTGTGTGTTCCCTTGACTTCCCCTTGCTGAAGTCCACAGTCAATTCCCTGGTCTTACTGACATTAAGTGCAAGGTTGTTGTTTTGACAGCACACAACCAGCTGATCTATCCCACTCCTGTACACCTCCTCATCACCATCTGAACTGCTGGCAACAATAGTTGTGGAATCGGCAAACTTATGAATGGCGTTTGAAGCACCCACACTCACTTCTGCACACTGACACTCCTGAATTTCTGACATCCTGTCTTCCACAGTGAAGCTGACAGAAGTCTTCACTGTTTTCAGTTTTCAGTTTTTGAATTCTTAGTTTTTCACGCTTTGCAATTTTTCCCGTGTTTTTTTTCTGGTTCCACTGCAAAAACAAGGAGCATGTTATTCACAAATAAAAATTCTCAGTTAAATTAATAAAAATCCCTGGCTACAACACTCATTTATGTGAACAAGGTGTTGGCTGAATACATTTTCAAGGCACTGTAAAAAGAGAGATAAATAAATAAATAAATAATACTCAGGACATGAGATGTAGAGTCCTTGAAAGTGACTCCATAGGTTGTGGAATCAGGTTAGTATTGAGGTGAGTGAAGTTATCCTCACTGGAACTGTAATAACTGTGCTTGACCTGGTGGTGTGAGACCAAGGCTCCTGTACCTCCTGCCCAGTGGAAGCAGTGAGAAGAGAGCACGGTCTGGATGGGGGTCACTGATGATGAATGCTGTTTTCTTTTGTCAACTCTCCTTCTAGATGGGCTCAATGGTGGGGGAGCTTTTCCTGGGCACTTGGCTGTATCCACCACTTTTAATAGGCTTCTCTGTTCTTGTGCAGTGGTGTGGGACTGGGACAGATCAACCAGTGAGTGGTGGCCCGGGCTTGAGGAGCTGGGATGCTTTCTCCTCCTAGTGTGTTGTCATCTTGCATAATGAGATGGAGGGGCCTCAGGAGGTAACTCTAGAGCAGAGTGTCCTGTTTTCGTTCCACACACTGATCAGTAGATTAAATGGCCACAGTCCCTGGGAATGTGGAGACAATAAAATGTGATTAGGGTAGGATCAGCATCAATGGTGTTTGATGGTCAGCATGTACCCAGTGGGCCAAAGAGCCTGTTTCTGTGTTTGTATGACTGTGACTCTTTTTCTCCCTTCCTTTCTCACCTCTGCTGTCTTTCACTCTCCCAATCCCCCTCCCCTTGAACACCTCAATGTATTGTTTTTGACCTGTGATCTTTCACCAAATGTGACCTGTGTCTATGATATGAAAACCCCTCTGTTCTCAGTTTGTTCACATCCGGTGGCAAACAGGAGAACAGAACAGGGCAGAATTAGCCAGAGGGATGTTCCTATTGGAACTGTAATGGCCACAGGAGCAGAGTGAATAATCTGGAATGTTTTGCAGAGAAACTGAATATTCAGCCCCACAAACTGCATGGCATCTCTCTGACCCTCTCTCACACTCCCCTCTGATCATCTCTGCCCTCCCCCCCCCCCAACTTTCTGTCTCACTCTCTGTAAGAGCTCACCACCCTGTTCCAGGAACTCCTCTCAGTTCTGTCGGTGGGTGAATTTACTTCTGTGGCTTTCAACATGTGACACCTGTGTGACTGAAATGAACAGTTCCTTGTTCTCAGTCTGTGTGTTTTCTGTTGCCTATAATTCCCTGTTTTTCGCCTCCCTCCCTTCTTAAAGAGCGGCATGACATTTACAATTTTCCATTCCTCCGAAACCATCCCAGAATCTAGTGATTGTTGAAAGATCACAACTGATGCCTCCACAATCATTTCAGCCACTTCTTTCAGAACCCTGGGGTGTAGTCCAGGTGACTTATCGACTTTCAGACCTTTCAGCTACCCAGGCACGTTCTCCTTAGTAACAGCAACTACACTGACTTCTGCCCCCTGACACTTGAATTTCTGTCAGACTAATGGCCACTGTCACAGTGAAGATCGACAGAAAATACTTATTAAGTTTCTCCATTTTCTTTATTCCTTTTTACCTCTCCAGCATCAATTTTCCACTCTTGCTTCTATTTTATTCTTCATATATCTGAAACAGCTTTTGGTTTCTTCTATTATATTATTGGGAAATTAACCTTCACATTTCATCCCTTCCCCTTCTTGTTTTTTTATTGCCTTCACTTGTTTTTTAAAATCCTTCTGCTTCCCACTAATGATTGCTTCACCGTGTGCCCCTGATTTTGCTTTTACTCTGTCTTTGACTTCCCTTTTCAGCCACAGTTGCCTCACCCTCCCTTTACAGTATTTCTTCATCTTTGGTATTAATCTATCTGCACCTTCTGAATTACTCCCAGGAACTCCAGCCATTGCTGCTCTGCCAACATCCCTGTTGATGTCTCCTTCCCATCAACTTTGATCAGCTCCTCTCTCATGCCTCTGTAGTTCCCTTTACTCCACTGTAATACTGATACATCTGATTTCAGCTTCTCCCTCTCAAACTGCAGAGTGAATTCCATCACATCATCATCTCTGCCTCATTACACAACATCAAATCCAGATGTCTTTTCCCTGGTGGGCTCAACCACAAGCTGTTTTAAAAAGCCTTTAGCAGTCATTCTACAAATTCTTTCCTTTGAGATCCAGCACCAACCTGATTTTCCCAATCTATCTGCATATTGAAACCCCCATGGCTATCATTACATTGCCCATTTCATCTCCTGCCCTTTCTATATCCTGGTAATTTGTAACCCATATTGCTAGTTATTGTTCCAAGGCCTGAATACAACTCCCATCAGGGTCTTGGTACCCTTGCTGTTTCTTAACTTTACCCACAAGGATTCTACATCTTCCTAAACGTATGCTAACTCTCTCTCAGAATTCAATTCCCACCCTACTCCCTCTGCTTCTCCTCCTGACCATTCGATACAACGCATATCCTTGAAAAATAAGCTCTCAATTGATCTTCTTTCAATTGTGACTCAGTGATGCCCGTGATGTCGTATCTGCTATTGTCTGTGTTACAAGATTGTTGACATTATTCACTCATTGTGAGCATTCAAAGACAGGGGTCCCCAACCTTTTTTGCTCAGTGGACCGGTTTAATATTGACAATATTCTTGTGGACCAGCCGACTTGGGGGGGGGGGGGTGGGGTGTTAATCACGACTGGTGTAAGGTGATAAGTCAACTCTAAGACTCTAAGTCACTTATAAGTGGCTAATACACTCAATTTCATTTCTAAAAGGGTTTATCTAATGAATTTAATATTAAACACACAGCGCATATTTTCCTCACATGAATATAGTGATAAGTCAATTATAAGTCACTTATAAGTCAATAGCTTCACAACATTTTAAGCAACGTTTGGCTATTAAACACACAGCTCATATCTTCCTCGCATGAACATATAAAATCATTGCAATATCGGTGAATCAGTGCGAGCCCTGGGCTTGTTTCCCTGCAACAAGACAATCCCATCGAGGGGTGATGGAAGACAGCGATACTCAAAGGGAGTTCCTTATACGTCCAGTCTATTCCGCAATTTAGATTTTGTTCCATTCATTGCAGAAAACCCCACTTTGCACAGATATGATTTTGGAAATGGAAGCAACATTTTCAGTGCTTTTGTGGCTATTTCAGGATATTCAGCCTTGACTTTGATCCAGGATGCCAGCAGAGATGTTATATCAAACATATTTTTCAGCCCACCATCCTTTGCAAGCTCAAGGATTTGATCTTCTTCCCGTGCTGACATGAATGACGTGAGTAATGACCTTGCGTGCGTTCATGTTCAACAGTGGGCGTGACAGGAAATGAGGAAAGGTGCAGCTGACTCATGGCGTTTCATAGCGCCAAATCGTATCGTTTCCTCGTGGCCTGGTAGCACATGCTTTGCGGTCCAGTGGTTGGGACCACTGTTCAAAGCCATCACTTTCAGTTCTGTATTCAATTTTACCCCCATGTTATCATCAGTTAAATTTATTTCCCTTTCTAAGCATTCTGTCTTTTTATTTATACTGGAGATTTTTGTAACCTCTACTGCACTCTCCTTTCCTTTTACTTTATCCACACTCTTCCAATGTTGAACCTTTTACCTAGTTTAAAGACAAACTTCACCCAATCCCACTGATTGCAGTTTTGACCAGTCGTCGGCCTGAGTTCCACTACCTTGTTGGTTTTGGTACCGGAGGTGAGAATACACTGGACCTGGTTTACACTAACATACCAGGAGCATATAAAGCTGTTCCCCTGCCCCACACTGGGCTCTCAGATCACTTGTCTGTTATGCTAATTCCAGTATACAAACCACTGATCAAACTGGCCAAACCAGTTCTGAGGGAGCAATCTCAGCATTGCAGGACTGCTTTGAAACAGAATGTTCAGAAAGGCTGCTACCTATGTCAACCATGTAACGTTGAGGAATCTGTGGATTCTGTGACCAGATACACAGGGAAATGAACTGAGACTGTATCCATCACAAAACACATCTCTGTGGGGCAAATCAGAATCCATGGCTCACCGCAGAGGGGCATGCACGGCTGAGGGATCGTGATGCTGTCTTTGGATCAGAGGGACCAGGATGCCTCACTCCCCGACAGGACGAATGTCTTTTAGCCCGGTTTGAGGCACAGAACAAAGTGCTGGTGAGAGAGACACCCAGGGGAGGAGACCCTCCGTCTGGCTGAAGCAGAGGTGAGGAGGACCCTGGCCAGTGCTAACCCACACAAAGCTGATAATATACCAGGTCGGGTTCTGAATGATTGTGCATCCCAGCTAACTGAGGTGCTGACGGATATATTCCACATCTCTCTGGAGCAGTCCATTCTCCCATCGATTTTCAAGACAGTAACCAGCATTCCAGGGCCAAAGGAGGTGACAGTAACCTGTCTAAATTACTATCATCTGGTGGCATTAACATCAACCATTATGAAATGCTTTGACCGGCTGGTCATGGAGCACATTAATGCCTCTCTCCCGCCTACATTGCACCATTTCCGGTTCACTTTCTGGTTCGGATTGAATTGATCCAATGATGATGCATTAGTCTCTGCCATCCACTCTGTCCTGTCCCACCTGGAAAATGGGGTCTCACATTTATACAGCAGTTTGGCATTTAACACCATAGAAACTGCCCTCTCTGGGTGTCAACACCTCCCTCTGTGACTGGATCTTGGACTCTGAATGAAAGGCCACAGTCAGTCTGTGTGGACAGTAAAGTCTCCAGTCCCATTACACTGAGCACTGGCGCTCCCCAGGTCTGTATGTTCAGCCCGCTGCTGACACACAACTGTGTCACGGGATTCAGATCAAACCCTGTCAACAGTGGTTGTGGCCTCAGCAACAACGATGACAAATTATATACAATAGGCAATAGATGCAGAAGTAGGCCATTCGGCCCTTCAAGCCTCACCACCATTCATTGTGATCATGGCTGATCATCCACAATCAGTACCCCATTCCTGCCTTCTCCCCATATCCCTTAACTCCACTATCTTTAAGAGCTTTAACTCTTTCTTGAAAGCATCCAGAGAATTGGCCTTCTGGAGCAGAGCATTCACAGATCCACAATTCTCTGGGTGAAAATGTTTTTCCTCAACTCCGTTCTAAATGTCCTATCCCTTGTCCTTAAACTGTGGCCTCTGGTTCTGGTCTCCCCCCAACATCAGGAACATGTTTCCTGTCTCTAGCATGTTCAATCCCTTAATAACCTTATATGTTTCAATCAGATCCCCTCATCCTTCTAAATTCCAGTGTATACAAGCCCAGTCACTCCAATCTTTCAACATATGACAGTCCTGCCATCCTGGAGATTAACCTCATGAACCTATGCTGCATTCCCTCAGTAGCAAGAATGTCCTTCCTCAAATTTGGAGACCAAAACTACACACAATACTCCAGGTGTGGTCTCACCACGGCTCTGTACAACCACAGAAGGACCTCTTTGCTCCTGCACTTGATCTTTGTTATGAAGGCCAACATACCATTAGCTTTCTTCACTGCCTGCTATACCTGCATGCTTACTTTCAGTGACTGATGAACAAGGACACCTAGATCTCGTTGTACTTCCCCTTTTCCTAACTCGACACCATTCAGATAGTAACCTGCTTTCCTGTTCTTGCCACCAAAGTGGAAAACCTCACATTTATCCACATTAAACTGCATCTGCCATGCACTTGCCCGCTCACCCAACCTGTCCAAGTCACCCTGAATTCTCATAACATCCTCTTCACATTTTACACTACCACCCAGCTTAGTGTCATCTGCAAATTTGCTATTTCTACTTTTAATCTATTCATCTAAATCATTAATGTACGTTGTAAAAAGCTGTGGTCCCAACACCGAGCCTTCTGGTACCCCATTAGTCACTGCCTGCCATTCTGAAATGGGCCTGTTAATCCCTACTCTGTTTCCTGTCTGCCAACCAATTTTCTATCCATGTCAGTACACTACCCCCAATACCATGTGCTCTAATTTTGCCCACTAATCTCCTGTGTGGGACCTTATCAAAGGCTTTCTGGAAGTCCAAGTGCACTACATCCACTGGCTCTCCCTTGTCCATTTTCATTGTTTCATCCTCAAAAAACTCCAGAAGATTAGTCAAGCATGATTTCCCCTTTGTAAATCCATGTTGACTCGGACCAATCCTGTTACTGCTATCCAAATGTGCAGCTATTTCATCTTTTATAATTGACTCCAGCACATTCCCCACCACTGATGTCAGGCTAACTGGTCTATAATTCCCTGTTTTCTCTCTCCCTCCTTTCATAAAAAGTGGGATAACATTAGCTACCCTCCAATCCACAGGAAATGATCCTGAATTTATAGAACATTGGAAAATGATTACCAACGAGTCCATGATTTCCAGAGCCTGCTGTTTACGTACCCTGGGATTCAGACCATCAGGCCCTGGGAATTTATCAAACGCCAGTCCCATCAGTCTAACCAACACTATTTTCTGCCTAATGTGAATTTCCTTTAGTTCCTCTGTTACCCTAGGTCCTCTAGCCACTATTACGTCTGGATTGTTTGTGTCTTTCCTAGTGAAGACAGATGCAAAGTACCCGTTCAACTTGTCTGCCATTTCCTTGTTCCGCATAATAAATTCACCCGTTTCTGTCTTCAAGTTTAGTCTTACCTAATTTTTTTCATCTTCATATACCTAACAAAGCTTTTACTATCCTCCTTTATATTCTTGGCTAGCGTACCTTTGTACCTCATCTTTTCTCTCCGTATTGCCTTTTTTGTTATCTTCTGTTGCTCTTTAAAAGTTTCCCACTCCTCTTTGCTATGTTATATTTTTTTCTCTTTTATTTTTATACTGCCATTGATTTCCCTTGTCAGCCACGGTCACCCCTTAGAATCCTTCTTCCTCTTTGGAATGAACTTATCCTGCACCTTCTGTATTACTCCCAGAAATACCCGCCATTGTTGTTCCACTGTCAACCCTGCAAGGGTATCCTTCCAGTCAACTTTGGCCACCTGCTCCCTCATGGCTCCATAGTCCCCTTTGTTTAACTGTAATATTGACACTTCCGATTTTCCCTTCTCTCTCTCAAATTGTAGATTAAAACTTATCATATTATGGTCACTATCTCCTAATGGCTCCTTTAACTCGAGTTCCCTTATCAAATTCGGTTCATTACACAACACTAAATCCAGAATTGCCTTCTCCCTGGTAGGCTCCAATACAAGCTGCTCTAAGAATCCATCTCGGAGGCACTCCACAAACTCCCTTTCTTGGTGTCCAGTACCAACCTAATTTTCCCAGTCTACCTGCATGTTGAAATCCCCCATAACAACCGTAGCATTACCTTTGCGACATGCAATTTTAACTCTCGATTCAACTTGCACCCTATATAACCATACAACAATTACAGCACAGAAGCAGTCCATCTCAGCCCTTCTAGTCTGTGCTGAACGCTTACTCTCACCTAGTCCCACCTACTTGCACTCAGCCCATAACCCTCCATTCCTTTCCTGTCAATATACCTATCCATTTTTTTTAAACTGACAAAACTGAACCTGCCTCTACCACTTCTACAAGAAGCTCGTTCCACATAGCGATCACTCTCTGTGATGTTCCCCCTCATGTTACCCCTAAACTTTTGCTCCTTAAATCTCAACTGAAGTCCTCTTGTTCGAATCTCCCTGACTCTCAATGGAAAAAGCCTATCCACGTTAACTCTATCTATCCCCCTCATAATTTTAAATACCTCTATCAAGTCCCCCCTCAACCTTCTACGCTAACTTGTTCAACCTTTCTCTGCAACTTAGGTGCTGAAACCCAGGTAACATTCTAGTAAATCTCCTCTGTACTCTCTCTGTTTTGTTGACCTCATTCCTCTAATTCTGTGACCAGAACTGTACACAGTACTCCAAATTTGGCCTCACCAATGCCTTGTACAATTTTGACATTACATCCCAACTCCTTTACTCAATGCTCTGATTTATAAAGGCCAGCATACCAAAAGCATTCTTCAGCACCCTATCCACATGAGATTCCACCTTCAGGGAACTATGCACCATTATTCCTAGATCACTCTGTTCTACTTCATTCCTCAATGCCCTACCATTTTCCATGTATGTCATATTTTGATTATTCCTACCAAAATATCCAGGCTACTGTTTGGGGTCCTGTAGATAACTCCAATTAGGGTCTTTTTGCCCTTACAATTTCTCAGTTCTATCCATACTGACTCTACATCTCCTGATTCTATGTCAACCCTCACAAGAGACTGAATTTCATTCCTCACCAACAGAGCCACTCCAGCCCCTCTGCCCACCTGTCTGTCCTTTTGATATGTTGTATACACTAAAATATTCATTTCCCAGCCCTGGACCTCTTGCAGCCATGTCTCTGTTATTCCTACAACATCATACTTGCCAATTTCCAACGGAGCCTCAAGCTCATCCACTTTATTTCTTATACTTTGTGCATTCATATATAACAATTTTAATCCATTACTCCCTTCACCATTCACATTGATTCCTATTGCACTTGCCCATACTCTCTGATCCCTTCCTGAGCTTTCTACACCATTAATTCTGTTGTCTTTCTTAATGTTTCTTATTCTCTCTTTCATAAAGAAATGATACAATGTTCCTCTGAAGTGATATCACAATATAAAAAAAGGACAAACCAAGACTCACACTGACAAAACCACATCATTATAGCATATAGTTACAGCAGTGCAAACAATACCGTAATTCGATAGATGCAGACCATGGACGCAGTTTAAGAGTCTCAAGTCCTGATCGACTCCAATTGTCCCGATATCAGGCAGCAAACGGGAGAACACTTGCTGCCATAAACTTCCAGGTACTGACAATTAATGCCTCGGAAGCACCCGATGACAGCAGACTCTGAGTCCGTCTGAAAACTTCAAGTCTCTGACCAGCCCCTCCGATGCAGCCTCCCGAGCGCCAACCTCTGCCTTCGACCTCATCCTGGCTGCCAAAAGAAGCAAAGCCGAGGTCTCGGAGGCCTTCTCCTCCAGAGATTCCGGACTGCACAGTAGCAGCAGCAGCAAAGCGGGCATTTCAGATGTTCCTCCACACTCTCACGTCTGTCTCCATCAAATCAGGATTGTGCACGGATCCCCTACTTAACACCGAACAGATATCCATTCTCCAGAGAGGCCGTGCGCGCTGCGTTGTATGGCCATTTTCTCCTCCCCTCCTCTTCTCATCTACTTAACCCAGATAAATGTGAGGTGTTGCACCTTGACAGGGAAAATGCAAGGAGACAGTTCATTGTTAAGGGCAACATCATTAGCAGTGTTGCTGAGCCGAGAGATCTTTGGACTCAAGTTCATTGCTCCTTGAAAGTGGCTACACAGTTCAATAAGGTGGTTAAGAAGGCTTATGGAATGCTTTGCTCTTATTAGTCGAGGCATTGAGTTCCAAAGTCAAGAGGTTATGTTGCAACTTTATAAAACTCTGGTTGGGCCACATCTGGACTGTTGCAAACCATTCTGGTCACATCACTGCAGGACAGATGTTGAGGCTTTGGAAAGGGTACAGAAGAGGTTTGCCAGGATGCTCCCCGGTTCAGAGGGCATGAGAGGTTGGATAAACTTTGGTTGTCGTCTCTGGAGCGGAGGAAGTTGAGGGGACATCTGATAGAGGTTTATAATATTATGAGAGGCACAGATAGAGTGGACAGGGAGTATCTGTTTCCCAGGGTTGAAATGTCTCATACAGGTATGTATTAAAGGTGAGAGGAGTTAGGTTCAAAGGGGATGTGAGGGGTAAGTTTTTTAGTCAGAGAGTGATGAATGCCTGGAATGTGCTGCCTGGTGAGGTGGTAAAGTCAAATACATGAGAGGCTTTTAAGAGATGTTTAGATAGACACATGGATGTGTGGAAGATGTTCGGATATGGACATTCTGTAGGTTGGAGGGATTAGTCTGTCTGATTTGCTTTGTAGCTGGATTGGCACAACATTATGGGCTGAAGGAGCTATTCCTGTGCTTTACAGTTCTGTTTTATATCTGTGTCCTTTAGTGGCCCAGTTAGAATCCTGACCTTCACTCGATCAAACATCTCTGGCAAGATGTCAATAAAGTTGTCCACCGCCGCTCCCCAACTAATCTGGCACAGCTTGAGCAAATTTGGAGGGGGGGAGTGGGAAAATCCTGCTTCATCACGTTGTGAAAAGTGAATAAAGACTCATCTAAAAAGACTGTTGGCCGTAATAGCTGTGAGAGGTGGTTCAGTTAAGCACTGAGCCAAGGGGATGAATATTTTTGAACTAGTGCCATAGCAAGTTTTGAAATGTTATTTTACCATGCTTTACAATTTTCCCTGTTTTTCAACTCCACTGCGAAAAAAGGCACATGTGATTCACAAATAAAAATTCTCTGTAGAATTGATCAAAATCCCTGGTTGCATTTCACATTAAGGTGAACAAAGTGTCGGGGGCTGAACACTTTTTCAAGGCACTGTAGAAAGACAGATAGGTACATAAATAAATAATACTGAGAACATGAGATGTAGAGTTCCTGAAAGTGAGTCCATAGGTTGCGGAATCAGTTTAGTTTTGAGGTGAGTGAAGTTATCCTCACTGGTTCAGCAGCCTGATGATTGAAGGATAGTAACTATTCTTGACCTGGTGGTGTGAGACCAAGGTTCCTGTACCTCCTGCCCAATGGAATGTGCTCAATGGTGGGGAGGCTGTATCTGTGTGTGTCCTTTCGTCTTTCACCTCCACTGTCTTTCACTTTCTCGCTCTCCCCATTCCCAACACCTCAGAATGCACTAATGTTTTGTGTTTCAACCTGTGACCTTTCAGCAAATGTGACCTGTGCCTATGATGTGAAAACCCCTCTGTTCTCAGTCTGTTTGCATCCGGTGGCAAACAGGAGAACAGAACAGGGCAGAATTAACCAGAGGGATGTTCCTATTGGAACTGTAATGGCCACAGAAGCAGAGGGAATAATTTGGAAAGTTTTTCAGAGGATCAGAATATTGAGCCCCACAAACTGCATGGCATCTCTCTGACTCTCTCCCCGGCCCCACTTCTCTGTCTTTCTGTGTCATCTCTCCACCCTATTCCAGGAATACCTCTCATTTCCCTTGGTGGGTGAATTTGCATCTGTGGCTTTCAACATGTGATACCTGCGTGACTGAAATGAACAGTTCTTTGTTCTCAATCTGTGAGTTTCCGGTTGCAAATGCGGTGGCAGAATGAAACAGGATTAATACATGAAGTATGATTATTCAAAATCTAGCAGCTGCAGAGTCACGTTAAATTATTTCGGAGGAATCTGTGAAAACAGGTCACTTGGAACAAAAGCTCCTCTTTAAATCTACTGAGTGATTCGGTCTCCACAGCTGTCTGTGGAAACAAATTCTAATGGTCACTCTCTGGCTAAAGAAATTCCTCTTCACCTCTATTCTAAACAGATGTCCCTCTATTCTGAGGCAGTGGCCCTCTGTCCTACCCAGAAACATCAAATGCTCCTGATACGATAAATGTTTCAGACACAGGATCATTCTCATGAACCTCCTCTGGGTCCTCTCCAATGCTAGTGAAGACTTTGTTAGATAAGGGACCCAAGACTACTCAATACTCCAAATGCACCTGACAAATGCTTTCTAAAGCCTCAGCATTTCTTCCTTGGTTTTATATTCTAGTCTTCCCCACACTGTATCCTCTCTGCCATTTCCTTGCTAATACTCATTTGCACATGTCCTTAGGCACACAGCCTGCTTCCTGAACTCTACCTCCCCCTCCTCCTATCTTTGTATCATCTGCAAAACTATCAATTCTGTCATCCAACTTATTGACATACAATATAATGTGAAGAAAAGAATCGCTGTGACCACTGTGACTGGCAGCCAAATAGAAAAGGGCCCTGTAACGTTCTCCTTCGCGTGTTAAGAACGTCGAATTTAACGTCGAGATAAACCACAGTTAATAAGAACCAGATCGCAGTAAGATTAACCATTTACTGTTCACTCTTCACATTAACATATGGTGAAAACTGTTGATAAAACAATACAAGATTGATACAGTATTTGTTCCTTCCTTAATATCACATTTCAAGTGTAAATACTTGCAAAGGTGACTATAACTACATTACACTAAGGTGCAGTATACAGTATCCATTGACTACTTTAAATACACTTCCATGCAAACTATCCGCGACTCTTTAACTAACGAAAGCATAAACGTTATCTACCGTCGTTACTTCTAACAGTATCGGCATTAACATCTTAGTTCAATATATCGATTATCTATTAACTTACAGCGTTGCTCTCGCTGTGATTTCTCATGCCTGCAAAACAACTTCTGCTCAGGTGAGCCTCGTGGTGAGCCCCCACCCTCGCGCTAATTTCAAACCGGTATTTTCCCACAAGACGCGGCGAAACCGGATGTGACGTCATCGCAGCCGATATATTTTACATGCAATGAATATACTTTAAACACTTCTAATTCTAACTAGAAAATACTATTGAATGAATTACTAAGCGAAAATATTATAAACTAAATAACTGTCGTAAAGACAGCACACTCCCCGCTTGACCTTCGTAAGGTCACAATGAGCAGAGTACAAACTTAGTCTCTTAATCAGTCATTGGGTAGAAGTAGAATAACTTCTGTAACTGGCCTTTGGTAAATTTTCACATCGCCTTGGTCGGTAGTCTTCAATTCGATCTTCCTGACATGTCCATCCTCGCTAGGGAATGTAGCAGTGATTCTGGCCATTGGCCAGCTGTTGCGGGTGATCTGCTTGTCCCTGAGCAGGACTAAGTCTCCAACTTGAAGATTCCTGCGGGGTTCTGTCCACTTTTGTCTCTGTTGCAACAAAGGTAGATATTCCTGTCTCCAGCGGGACCAGAACTGATTTGCCAGAGCCTGGACTTGTCTCCATTGCTTTGTGTACAAATCCTTGTCTGAGAAGTCTCCTGGTGGAGGATGTGCTCCTGCCTTCTGCGTAAGGAGCGTTGATGGCGGAAGTATAAAGGGGTTTTCTGGGTCAGAAGACACAGGTAGGAATGATTGTGCGTTTATAATGGCTGTGACCTCTGCCATTAGGGTGCACAGTACCTCGTGGGCCAATCGGGTGTGTTGCTGCATCTCAGGTTTCCTTTTCCGGGTTTTCCTTAAGGACGTGAACCGTTTGACTGCCTGCTCTTTGTTATCTGGTGAGCGCTGGCGTGGTTCTCTGATAGGCAATGGGGCAACCCCATTATTTGCTTCGTCTCTGAAGACCTTGGTGTCTTTGGTTTTTAAAGAAATGGTATCTTGAGCTGATTGTGCAAGTTTGTTGTCATACTTCGTTTGAGCGAAGACTGACTGGCCCAGCGACTCGTCGCTTGCCTCGCGCTTGTTAACGCCTTGTTGTGCTTCCTTGATATACATGGAACTTGTGCAGGGTTGAAAAATCGAATGGCAGCCACTCTCTAGCACATTGGTCTTGAGTGTGTCGACCGTCGGTTTGTGTACGTCACCGAGACACACCTCTCCTATCAGCACCCAGCCCAGATCCAGACGTTGCGCGAAGGGGGCGTCGAGTGGTCCATTGACCTGCTGCCTAACCTTGTGTACCTGGATAACATCTCTTCCTAATAGCAGGAGTATTTCCACTTTCGGATCCAGTTCTGGAATGTGTTTGGCGATATGGTGGAGATGCGGCTGGTGTAGCACCGCACTTGGTGTCGGAATCTCTACGCGGTTATTCATGATTTCATTGCACTCTAAGAGCGGAGGGAGACAGATGACGACTTTACCATCCAGGGACTCGATCTGGATGCCTTCTGCCTTCCTTCCTTGGGTTTCCATTTTGCCTGAGCAAGTTTTGAGGTAGTATGGGAACCGCTCACTCTCAATGTTGAACAATTTAAAGAACTCTGGACTGACTAGTGAACGATTGCTCTGATCGTCCAGAATCACATAGGCTTTGATGGCCTTGTCTTTGGCTCCTTTAGGGTACACCTTAGTGAGGCAGATCTTGGAACAAGAACGGCTTGACCGAGCTTGACCGCAGACTTCTGTACAGTTCGAGCTGACAACTGTTGTCCTGGGGTGAGCCTCTCCCTCCCCGCCGTCCTGTTGTGGGGGAGAAGGAGCGCTGTCGGTTTGCGGTGACAGGCCGGGATGCATGGCCCCGACGTGATCCGTGCTATCACATTCCGGACACTTCACAGCGATTGTACACTCTCTGGCGAGGTGAGAGGTTGAGGAACAGCATCTAAAACATATTCTTTTCTCCTTGAGATCCTCTCTTCAAGGGGTTTTTCCCTAAACATTCTGCATGCTTTCAGGGGGTGAGGTTTGTTATGCAATGGACAATACTTGCCAGGGTCGTTGTTAGTTGTAAGGGCTTCGGTCTTGAGCACTGACACGGGTTTATCAATGTTGAAAACATTCGAAGAGGATCTACCTGGACCCACGAGGCTAGGGTCGTTTCGCCTCTTCACCTCGTTGCGCACAAACTCAGTGAGGTGCTTAAAGGGAGGAAATCGACCACCGTGGTCTTCCTTGTACTCTGAGGCAACAGTCAGCCACTTGTCCTGTAGCCCAAATGGAAGTTTGTCCACGATTGGTCTAATCCCGGATGGAGTATCCAGGTATACTAGACCAGCTGAATAGCCATCTTCTTTGGCGCCTTGGATCTCCATGAGTAAATCTCCGAATTCTCTTAACTTAAAGTGATCTTTGGCTGACACCTTAGGAAAGTTTTCCAGACGTCGATATAGCGCCGCTTCAATAATGTCGGGGGCCCCATATCTCTCCCAAAGTCTCTCCCACGCTTCGCTTAAGGATAGTTCGGGTTTGTTGATGTACACTGAACGTATGCGTCTCACCTGGTCGCGTGATTCTTTCCCCAGCCATTTCGCCATAAGGTCCAACCTTTGGGTTGCACTGAGCTGGACCCCGTCGATCACGTTGGTGAATGTGGAGTACCATGCACGGTAATTTTCGGGTTTATCGTCAAACTGGTACAGTCCCGAAGTGACGAGATCCCGTCGTGCTAAATACTGCAGCGTGGGATCGGCTGTAAGCGGCATGCGGGCTGGAGAAGTACGTTGGCGCCTATATGACTGAGAACGCACGTTTCTCATGGAATTTGCCGTCCTGGATTCGACCTCTGCATCTCTTCGCATCGAACTTTGTAACTTTGGTGTCAAAGAATATCGGTTGTCAGCTCTTTCATTCTTGACTTCATCACGGAGCCGCGAGGGTAAATTTTCTTCCTCGTAGCTGGGGAAGTTATCGAATAGGTATGGAGAGGGGAGACGAGCCTGCCAGTCTGTTTGATATTGTACATAGTCGCTTGTGCGTTCCAGTCTGGTCCTTTCTAAAGTAGATCTTGCTTCGGTCAGATCACGCGGCCCTTCAGCTTCTTCTATGTACTCTGCTTCCGCCATGGCAGCTTCTCCTTCTCTGGCGGCCTTTTCGGCTTCTCTGTCGGCACTTTCTTTCTGGATTTCGGCTTCTCTGGCAGCCTCTTCTCTTTGTCTGGCGGCCCTTTCTTTCTGGATTTCGGCTTCTCTGGTGGCCTGTTTCATTTTCAAAACTGCTTCTTGTCTGGCGTAACGCAGTCGCACCTTGGCGGCTTCTGCCTTGGCTCTTGCCTGGGTGGGCTTACTTGATGTCGGTTTACTGCCCTTGTCGCTGGGCGGCGTCGACTTGATCCCGGATCGAGCTGACATTGCAGCACTTGGAACACCTGATAACGCCCGGGTGGGCTTACTTGATGTCGGTTTACTGCCCCTGTCGCTGGGCGGCGTCGACTTGATGCTGGATTGAGCTGACATTGCAGCACTTGAAACACCTGATAATGCCGCTTTTTCACTGTAACGTTCTCCTTCGCGTGTCACGAACGTCGAATTTAACGTCGAGATAAACCACAGTTAATAAGAACCAGATCGCAGTAAGATTAACCATTTACTGTTCACTCTTCACATTAACATATGGTGAAAACTGTTGATAAAACAATACAAGATTGATACAGTATTTGTTCCTTCCTTAATATCACATTTCAAGTGTAAATACTTGCAAAGGTGACTATAACTACATTACACTAAGGTGCAGTATACAGGGAGAGTTTACCTGCTCCATTGACTACTTTAAATACACTTCCATGCAAACTATCCGCGACTCTTTAACTAACGAAAGCATAAACATTATCTACCGTCGTTACTTCTAACAGGATCGGCATTAACATCTTAGTTCAATATATCGATTATCTATTAACTTACAGCGTTGCTCTCACTGTGATTTCTCATGCCTGCAAAACAACTTCTGCTCAGGTGAGCCTCGTGGTAAGCCCCCACCCTCGCGCTAATTTCAAACCGGTATTTTCCCACAAGACGCAGCGAAACCGGATGTGACGTCATCGCATGCCGATATATTCTACATGCAATGAATATACTTTAAACACTTCTAATTCTAACTAGAAAATACTATTGAATGAATTACTAAACGAAAATAATATAAACTAAATAACTGTCGTAAAGACAGCACAGACCCCTTTATTCCCACTCTTTGCTTCCTGCCTGTCGGGCGTTCTTCTATCCATGTTCGTACCTTTCCTGCAATACCACGGGCTCTTATCTTGTGAAGCAGCCTCGTGTGTGGCACCTGGTCAAAGGCCTTCCGAATATTGAATTAAACAACATCCATTAACTCTCCTTTGTCTATCCTGCCTGTCATTTCCTCAAAGAATCCCAACAGATCTGTCAGGCAAGATTTCCCCTGAAGGAAACCACGCTGACTATGGCCTATTTCATCTTGTGCCTGCAAGTCCCCCAAAACTTCATCATTAATAACAGATATCTTGCTACTCCAGAATCTAGTGATTGCTGAAGATCACTACTCATGCCTCCAGAATCATTTCAGTTGCCTCTTTCAGAACCCTGGGGTGTAGACCATCTGGTCCAGGTGAGTTGTCTACTTTCATATATTTCACCTACCCAAGTACCTTCTCCTTAGTAATGGCAACTACACTGACTTCTGCCCCCCGACACACTGGAAAATTCTGCAGACTGATGGTGTCTTTCACAGTGAAGACTAACACTAAATAGTTAGCTTGTCCACCTTTCTTTATTCCCTGTTACAAACTCTCTAGAGTCATTTTCCACTATTCCCTGTATTTCATATTCTCTTTTATATTATTGGCCAATTAACCTTCATATTTCATCTTTTCTCCTTTTTTATTGCCTTTACTTGGATTTTGAAATCCTCCAGCTTCCAACTCATTATTGCTTTGTTGTAGGTCCTCTCTTTAGATTTTATCCTGTCTTTGACTTCCCCTTTTCAGCCACAGTTGCCTCTTCATCCCTTTACAAAACTAGTTCATCTTTGGCATTTATCTGTCCAGCGCCTTCCGAATTACTCCCAGAAACTCCAACTATTGCTACTCTGCAATCATCCCTGCTAATGTCTCCTTCCAATCAACTTTGATCGGCTCCTCTCTCATGTCTCTGTAGTTCCCTTTACTCCACTGGAATACTGATACATCTGATTTTAGCCTCACCCTCTCAGACTGCAGGGTGAATTCTTTATTTCCAGTCCTGATGAAGGGGCTTGGCCTGAAACGTCGACTGTTTACTCTTTTCCACAGATGCTGCCTGACCTGCTGAGTTCCTCCAGCATTTTGTGTGTGTTGCTTTGGATTTCCAGCATCTGCAGATTGTCTCGTGTCTGTGGGTCTTCTCCTGCTCCTATTTCTATGTTCTGACATTGTACAAGATGTTGGTGAGGCCAGATTTGGAATACTATGCTCAGGTTTAGTCACACTGCGACAGGAACAATATCATGAAGCTGGATGGAGTGCAGAGATTTACCAGGATGTTGCCAGGACTCGTGGGACTGAGTTATGGACAGAGGGTGAGCAGGTTGGGACTTTTTGTTTTGTCCCCACTGGACTGTAGGAGAATGAGTGGTCATCTTATAGAGGTGTAGACAATCATGAGGGACATACACTCAGTGGTGGAGGGGTCTCGGGAGGTAATTCTAGAGCAGAGGGTCATGGTGGACGGTGTTGTAGAGATTAATTCAGGATAATAGGGGCAGGGATGGGACAGCAGTGATATCTCAGTGGGGAGTGAGGCCAGAGGAAATGTTCACCCTCCCAGTCTCAGCTCCATCTCTCACCTCAGCCTGGTTTCCATCTGTTGTTCAATGTTCCCCTGTGGCTCCTCACCAGACGTTGCCTCTGCCTCTGACACGGAGGGTCCATCGCTCTCAGTCTGACACCTTCCTGTAACAGACCCGTCATCAGTGGACTCTGACCATTGGGACTCTGCCCACCGGAGCTCCCTCTCAACACACCGTCCCTCACCCTTGGGAGCTCCCTCTCAACACACGTCCCTCACCCTAGGGAGCTCTCTCTCAACAGATCATCCCTCACCCGGGGGAGCTCCCTCAACACACCGTGCCTCACCCTCGGGAGCTCCCTCTCAACACACCGTCCCACACCCTCGGGAGCTCCCTCTCAACACACCATCCCTCACCCTCGGGAGCTCCCTCTCAACCGTCCCTCACTCTCAGGAGCTCCCTCGGAACACACCATCCCTTACCTTCGGGAGCTCCCTCTCAACACATCGACCCTCACCCTCAGCAGCCCCCTATCAACACACCGTCCCTCACCCTCGGGAGCTCCCTCTCAACACACGTCCCTCACCCTAGGGAGCTCTCTCTCAACACATCATCCCTCACCCTGGGGAGCTCCCTAACAACACACCGTCCCTCACCCTCGGGATCTCCATCTCAACACATCATCCCTCACCCTCAAGAGCTCCCTCTCAACACACTGTCCCTCACTCTCAGCTCCCTCACACCGACTACCCCACTACCTCATGAGCTCCCTCGTCAGTCCCTCAAACCCAGCCATCTCTCACCCTACGGAGATCCCTCAGGTCAGATGGTCCCGCGATCTCAGGAGCTCCCTCACTATCCCTCCCACTACTTCAGGAGATCTTTCAGCCCATCTCTGGAGCTGCTACAGCTGACTCACTTACCTCATGAGTTTCCTCAGTCCATCCCTCAGCGTAGAGTGTTCCCTCACCTCAGACCCATCTCTTCCTCAGGAGCTACTCAGATCAACAGTCAATGCAAGAGGTCCCATGGTCTGAGACCCTCCTCAGATTCAGCTTGTCCCTCATGGACACCCTCAGACACCCCTCACTGACACCATCCTCACTGTGACCCTCCACGCCCTCAGAACTTCCCTCACCAAGACCCTCCACACCACGAACCTCCCTCATCAAGACCCTCACCCCTAAATCTTCCCTCACTGAGACCTTCAGCTCCAGACACTCCCTCACCGAGACCCTCCTCACTCTCATACCCTCCCTAACCAAGAACATTGCTCACACTCAGTCCCTCCTACAGAGCACTGCTTATCCTCATTCCGTCCCTCACGGTCAATCATTCCCTCACTGCATCATCCTCAGCTACTACCTTCACTCCCCCACAGACCCCCCTCACCCTCAGTCACTCCAAAACGAACACCCTCAGACACAGGCGGAGCTCGAGCCTCAGGTAGATTAGTCCACTAATGACGGAGGGAGGGAGGTGGGGCTAGTGGGACTGACGGACTGACCGACCAATAAAGAAGCGAGGAAGGTGGGGCTCGCGCTGGAGGAAAACGAACCGACCAGAGACGGAGGGAGGAGCTCGCGAGCCGAAGGTTTACCTGACCAATGACGTAACTCGGGGAGGGCGGAGTTACCTGAGCAGTGACGTAAGGCGAACTGCGTGCGACGGTGCGCGGTCAGCTGATTGGCTTTTTCGGTGCCAATTCCAGAAAATTGTCTTTTTTCCGATTTGTTTGGCTTCGGAAGATTCATTTGGCTTTTTCCCGGCTTTTTCACTTGCTGACATTATCTGCACGAAAATTACAAGCCATCCTGTTTCTGAAACATTTTCCTTTGAGAAAGATGTGTTTCGGTCAGTTCCATTCGGCAATATCCAAACCAGCAACACGGCCGGTCACGTGATCCGGCTCCAGTTTGTCTCGGATGTGATTTATAATCATACACATCGACTTTCTATACGGAATCACGTTTTGTGGTGAAACTGTGACGCCTTCGGCTCTTTTTATAAATCATTTATCATCAACACATGTCGTCAAAGAAATGGAAAGCTTGTTCCGAGAGCAATCGTAAGTACAACAGCAAATGGGAAGAAAAACTTGTCTGGGTACAAAAGGCTGCTGATGGATCGGGGGCAGCTTATTGTAAATTGTGCCCCTGCAGCATTTCACCAAGAGTTAGCAACCTTTCAAACCATTAAAAATCGGAGAAACACAAGCTTAACCAGACACAGCTTAATGTAACTGTGCTGTCTTTACGACAGTTAGTTAGTTTATAATATTTTCGCTTAGTAATTCATTCGATAGCATTTTCTAGTTAGAATTAGAAGTGTTTAAAGTATATTCATTGCATGTAGAATATATCGGCATGCGATGACGTCACATCCGGTTTCGCCGCGTCTTGTGGGAAAATACCGGTTTGAAATTAGCGCGAGGGTGGGGGCTCACCACGAGGCACACCTGAGCAGAAGTTGTTTTGCCAGCATTAGAAATCACAGTGAGAGCAACGCTGTAAGTTAATAGATAATATTGAACTAAGATGTTAACGCCGATCCTGTTAAAAGTAACGACGGTCGATAATGTTTATGTTTTCATTAGTTGAAGAGTTGCGGATAGTTTGCATTGAAGTGTATTTAAAGTAGTCAATGGCGCAGGTAAACCCTGCCTGTATACTGCACCTTAGTGTAAGGTAATTATAGTCACCTTTACAAGTATTTACAATTGAAATGTGATATTAAGAAAGGAACGAATACTGTATCATTCTTGTATTGTTTTATCAACAGTTTTCACCATATGTTAATGTGAAGAGTGAACAGTAAATGGTTAATCTTACTGCGATCTTCTTTCATTGACTGTGGTTTATCTCGACGTTGAATTCGGCGTTCCGTTACACCCGAAGGAGAACGTTACAATAATAAAGACGACATTCACCAACCTGATTCATTGAGATGATCAGGTCTGATTCGCGAGAAGATGGGGTACCCGCTAATTTTCCGGATAGACCGGATCTATTACCCGGTTCTTGCTGCCGACGCTGTCCTAGGTGAGACAAGGACGATCGAAGTTAAATATCATTGTACGGCCATGTTCAGTCTTGACCTGTGCGGAGTGTTTAGTGTGGATAAAAACAGCTGGTTTAAATCTTCTTTAATGAAACATTAACGGAGACAAGGAAATGCCCCGCTTCCATAAATTTCAATAAATAATGCATATAAGTGAAAAAGGCTCTATTTGATGCACAGTGTTCAGATCAGAAATAACTAATTGTTTCTTTTATAATGTCGGTTGTTCTGAAGATCATCCAGACGTATTAAATCAGTAATTTTTACCCATTATCTTGATTTCGCATCTGCTGTTGATGTGGAGCTCTCTGCTGCTTATTTGGGTCAGTTTGTGGTTCACCAGCGGACTAGAATAAGTGATTTGTCACGTTATCAGTCAGTGATGCCCATCGCCAGTAGTTCCCATTCTCCTGAAGATTCAGGAGATGCAGATTCTGACACCTGCGGGTCTGAACTCAATGCCTCGACCCGAAACGTCGACAGATGCATACCTCTGCGTTCTGCCAACTGATTTTTTTCCATTCTCTTCGAGACTCTGCCGTACAAACAATCGAAGGGATTTTCCTCCGGGCCAAGATGGACTCAGAAAACTTGTATTCCGCTCTGACCCCTTATCCCATAATACATAGAACTAAAATCTAAAAATCTATCGTCCTTCACCTTAAGTAAAATCGGTGTCTGGTCATCAAACTCCCTCCAGGACAAAGAATTCCTGAGTTCCGCCGCTTTCTGAGTGAAACATGTCTCCTGATTTAAATCCTAAAGCGTGACTATTATCATTGCCCGGTGTAATATGAGAAGTCCTGCCTGTGGCAGAGAGCACAGTGCAATGGGGCAGTCAGACTGTTGTCAGCGAGGAACGTACTTTAGAGAGAAAAAAAGCTTTACGCGTTTTTTTTCTTTTACTAGGCTGCATAAAATACCAAAATACCACTTACTCCTTCAAAAAGAGGTAAATAAATTAAATATGCTGGAACTTTTCGGCGGGTGACGCAGCAGATTTGCACAGAGAAAGATATCGAAACTTTAGGATCGATCGTGAGTGATCCGGACAGTTGTGATTGTTACTAACATCTCATTTCACTTGTCAGGAGGCAATGTGAAATCAGAAAATTAAATGTATTCAATACAGAATTGGGGGAATTTATACTTGACCCTTTCTATATTTAAATTTCTTTATATACGCCGTAATTCTTTCAACATGATGGTAGATTTCCTGTCTCTTGCAGTGAACTTGGTGGCAATTGTGATCCTGTCACGAGGAAGGTGCGGTTTGTCCAAATGCATCACTCGCTACCTGATGGCCATGTCAACGGCGGATCTGCTGGTGGTTATTGTCGAAGTGATAATACATCGGGTTAATTTCATGTATTTCTCATTGAATTTTTTTGTTTCTCACGCCGGTATGTAGCATCAATTTTGTGGTGTACATTATCGCTGTGGACTGTTCTGTCTGGTTCACCGTCGCTTTTACCTTCGATCGCTTTGTTGCAATTTGCTGTCAGAAGCTTCAGTTGAAATATTGCACAGAGAAAACAGCTTCTGTGATTATCGGTGTCGTGATTATATCAAGCTGCCTGAGGACAATCCCTTTCCACTTTTTGCATAAACCTTTCGTTGTTATTAACAATATTGAATGGGGCTGCGTTGTAATGCCTGATTTTGTGACGTCACCGATGTGGAGAGCTTACGAGTGAATCGACAGCATCATAACCCCCTTATCACCAATCCTGTTCATTTCACTGTGCAATGCTCTGACCGTCAGACATATTATCGCGGCCAATAAAGTTCGCAAGCAATTCCGAAACAATGGAGAGAATTCAAAGGATGATGCAGAGGGGAAGAATCAGAAGAAGTCCATGATTTTACTTTTCACCATTTCCGCCAATTTCATGTTACTATGGATGATATATGTCGTGCATTCTTTGAACTGGCAGGTGAGGAACTTCTTTTATCATGATCGATTCTTCAATAACCCAGTGTACATCGTCCAGGAGGTTGGGTTTATGTTGCAGATTCTCAGTACCTGCACAAACACGTGTATCTATGGATTAACTCAGCGGAAATTCAGAAAGGAACTGAGAAATGGCGTGAAATACGTATTTACATTGAACGGGAGAATATGCAAACTGTAGTTGAAGGAAAAAATAATTCTGTATACTTGGGAATGTCTACCACGTGTTTTACGGAAATATTAAATGTAGTATATTTAATCAATAAAGCTTAGCTTTATCAGAGTCCTACAGAATGTTGGCATCAGCCCACACGGACGTTTTAGGTCGATCTCTTGCAGAGGGAAGGTGTAAAATACAAACCTGAAACAAGCTGCTGGATTTGACATATTGTCCGGGGAGCAGAGAACGAACGAGGAATCTACAGAAGGCCGGATGGAGGCAATGTTTCATTATAAAATGTTGAGGGGACCGTTTGATATTATTTGTTAAAGGCAGTAGTGAATAGAGCAAGTGCAGGAGACAAATTTTCAGGTTCCATCGGTTTTTACTAACGTGTGACTCCCGATGAGGTGTTGCATTGTGAACTGGAGGGACATGGGACCACCTACAACCTCGTCACTCTCTACTGTGAGTGGTGTCAGACGCAGCGACAGGTCAACGACTACCTTCCGCACCAGCTTCTCGAAGCAATGAAGCCAGCACGGGGCGGTGGATCAGTTGATGTATGTTTTGAAAAAGTATGCAAAGCAAACAAACATCATCTATCCTGAGCCTCTGCAGTGAAGAGCCTATTGTTCCCAATCAGTGATTTTCCTCTAACAACCACAGTGATGGGTCAGTATTGAGTAGAGGGACAGGAATGGACACAGGTGCTAGAGAGGAAATAGTCACAGGATTACTGTTGCCATGTTTAAAATGGGTCAGTATTGTGGAGTGGAAGATGTAGATCGTCTGTAATGGACAGCAGACATTAGAGGGGGAATGGGCACAGGATAAACCCCCAGTCAGGTTGCCACTAGGTCAATACTGTAAGTTTGTTTGGACTTGACCTGCCATGCACAAAGCCTTGTTGATTGTTTCTAATCAGCCGTCACTAACCAAGTACTTATATATCCCGCCCTTTGCAAAACCTTCTAATAATTCACCGACTATCGATGTCAGGCTCTCAGGCGTGTAATTTCCCGGCTTATTGTTAGAGTCTTTCTTGAACAAACAGAAAACATTAGCTATCCTCCAGTCCTCTGGCATTTCACCTTTAGCTAAGGATGTTTGAAACCTCTTTAAATGTGCCCCGAAATTTGTCCACTGGCCTCCCACAAAGGCTGAGGTCCCCATCTTGTCCCATCTTGTCAGGTCCCCGGGATTTTGATATTCTAATTTGCCTGAAAATATCAAACATCAATCCTCTGTAACCTGGGCATGGTCCATCACCTCACTACGATTTTGCCCCGATCCCTAGAGCCTATGTTGTGTCTGATTGTATTGGTGAGTTACCACGGTGATCTTCAAGAAGACCAATTTTGTCTCTTGCTATATTTTGCACTTAATATATTTGTAGAAGCCATTGACATTCTCTTTTACCTTGTCTGACAGAGCAACCTCTTTTAACTCTCATGATTTCCCTGTTCAGTATTTCCTAACGTTTCTTATGCTCCTCAAGCACCTCATTTGCCCATAACTTTCAACTACTTGACAGTAATTTAATTTAATATCAGCTTGATAGTAATGACACGTGACTTCCGTTATAGCGAAAGCAAGGCAGCACCTCTTCTGCCCTGGAAGTTTACAAAGATTCGGCATGTCACTTACTTTTTGATAAATTTCTATAGATGTGTAGTATCGAAGGTTGAGCATGGTAGGACTAATGTTTTGGGTTGTCTATATTTCAATACAATCATTATTAAGAGAGGCAGATGAACTCAGGGCATGTATCAGCACATGGAATTATGACACTGCAGCCATTAGTGAGACTTAGTTACGGGAGGGTCATGACTAGCTCCTCAGTGTTCCAGGAATCCATTGTTTTAGAAATGACAGAGCATGGGGGAATTAAAGGGAGTGTAGTAGCATTATTTGTTTGAAAATGTCACAACATTGTTCCAACAGGACAAGTTCGAGAGCTTGACTACTGAATCTATATGGGTGGAGCTAAGAGATAAGAAATGGGTGATCACATTAATGAGATAATATTACAAACCACTCAATAGTCAGCTGGACTTGGCGGAGCAAATTTGCAGAGAAGGCAGACAGTTGTAAGAAACACAAGGTTCTGAAGATAGGTGATTATAACTTACCAGATATTGACCTGGGATTCAAATACTCTGAAAGGATTAGTTGGGATAGTGTTTGTCAAATGTGTTGAGGAAAGTTTTCTTCTTCAATGCATAGAGGTCTAAATGAGAGAAAGTGCAATACTTCAGCTGCTGATCGGGAATGAGCCAGGGCAGGTAACTGAAGTTTGTGTAGAGGAACACTTTTCAGCAGGTGATTAGAGTACTAAGCTTTTCAAGAGAACTATGGAGCAGGAGAAGTCTGTCCCTAGGGTTGCGATTTTAAATTGAAGACATTTTGATGGCATCGAAAGGATAGAGCAAGTGTGGACTGTTACAGGTTGTTTCCGAGCAAAGTTATGTCTGCCAAGTGCGAGGCCTTCAAAGCTGGAATTTTGAGAGCAGAATGTATGTATGTTCCTGTCAGCATAAAAGGCAAATACAACAGGTTTAGAGATCCTTGGTGTTTGAGAGATATTCAAGTCCTGGGTAAGAGTAAGGAGGGGTCAAAGGACGGAGGGTCAGGAAGGAACATATCAGGTAGTTGAGGAGTAAAACATATGCTAGAAAAACTCAAGAAAGAAATCCGGAATGCTACCAGAATGCATGAGGTTGAACTAGCATAGCATTGAAGAGGGATAGAAGCACAGAAGATAGGAAAGCGCTCATTTGGAGTTAGAGTAATTAGTTTTCTTATTCCGTACATTGAGGTCGAAGTGCGAGAGAGAGAGTGCAGTATTTTATTTGATCTTGCGGAATGCGACAGGACAGGAGATAAAAGTTTGTGCAGGGGAACACTTTGTATCTGTTGATCACAATGCCATTAGTTTCAAGATAATTATGGAGCAGGAGAGATCTGGTCCTCAGTTTGGGATTTTAAGCTGGAGAAATTTTGATGGTATAGAAAGGATCTGGAAAGTGCGGATTGGGACAAGTTGTTTTCTAGCAAAGGTTTGCTTGGTAAGAGGGAGGCCTTCAAAGGTGGAATTTTGAGAGTACAATGTATGTATGTTCCTGTCAGAATAAAAGGCAAGGAAGTAGTTTTAGGGATACTTGGTGTTTGAGAGATATTCAGGTCTGGTGTAAGAAGAGGGAGGAGGAGGAGGTACATAGCAAGCGGGAGGGGCAGGAAGGAACAAATGAGGCACTTGAGAAGTATAAGAGATGTTAGAGAACACCCGAGAAAGAAATCAGGAGAGCTGAAAGAAAGCATGAGTTTTCTCTAGCACAGAAAGTGAAGGAGGATCTCAAGGGATTCTACAGATATATTAAATGCAAAAAGGTAGCAAGGGATAAAATTGGTCCTCTTGAAGATCTTCGATGCATGGAACCAAAAGAGATGGAGAAGATCTTAAATGGATAATTTGCATTTGCATTACTTGGGAGCCGGATATAGAGTCTATAGCAGTGAGGCAAAGTGGGGAGAGCAGGGACGATATAAAGGAGTACTGATTGTGGATGATCAGCCATGATCACACTGAATGGCGGTGCTGGCTATAAGGGCCGAATGGCCTGCTTCTGCACCTATTGTCTATTAAAGAGGAAGAGTGGTTTGCTGTCTTTAAGCAAATTAGGATGCATAAAACCCCAGGGTCTGACAAGCTATTCCTTCAGATCTTCTGAGATGCTATAGAATTAATTGCAGGGGCACCACCAGAGACAATTAAAACATACTTAGCAACAGTTGAGATGCCAACAAATTGGCGGATAGCAACGTTGTTCCATTCATTAAGAACGTTTCTAAAAATAAACCAGGAAATTTAAAGCCGGTGAGCGTGACATCAGCATTGGGAGGTTATTGGAAGCAAGCTTTTCTAAGTGTAACCCCCGGGTCACCTCAGGCTCGCTCAGCTCGTTTCCGTCCAGGGGGAGCAACCTTCGGCCCGCCAAACTGGGTAATCAGCTGGTGTGGATGCTGTGTGATGTCCCCGCTTCGCCCAAAAACAGACAGTACACCATATGCGATTAAATGAGTATACTTTATAAAGGTTCCTATAACTAAGTGATTAATAACGATACACTATATATGAAGAAAAAGATAAAGAAAAGGCGCCAAACTTATCAAAGTCCAAACCACTTCGTGCACAACCGTTGGAGCTCAATTACTGAAGTCTTCTGGCCACCATTCGATCCCCTCCGAACTCCTCGACTCGCAGCTCAGGACCCTCCGAACTCCTCGACTCGCAGCTCAGGACCATCCGAAGTGGTCAACCAAGAACATCTAGCTTCATCTCCTCTCCTCGGGGTACCTCCTGGCCTCGGACCCCCACTTGGAGTCCGTTCCTATCCCAGTTTACAGCATTGCGTCCTCTCTTTCAACCCCTCGCCGATCTCCCCAAAAGCCCGCAAACAATAGCTTACAGACTCAGAAGAAAGAACAACATTAATCCCAATTGGTTTACAAAGGAATACAATTCTCGTTATCAGTAAATTTTAACCCAAACAAGCTTCCAGCACTCTCTCGCAACAAAGAAACATTCCTGCTTTTAATAAAACAATGAAGCCATTTTGATTACATAAACAGTAACAAAGAAAAAAGAAGAAACCCCCTTTACATAAGCAACCAGATATGCAAGTACTTGGATGGGCAGGGACAGATAGGGATAGTCAACATAGCTTGCTCCGTGGTATGTCATGTCTGACCAATTATACAGAATTTTTGAGGAATTTACCATGAACGTTGTTGAGGCCAAGGCAGTAGATATTGTCTACATGGACTTTAACGTGACCTCTGACAAGGTACTGCGTGGGAGGTTGGTCAAGAAGTTTCAGTCGCTTGGCTTTCAGGATGAGGTAGTAAATTGTCATCTCACACAAAACCAATATCTAATCCAAACAGCGGTAGAAGATAATTGCCTCTCTGAATAGTGGCCTGTAACTAGTGGTGTGCACAGGGATCGGTGCTGGGTCTGTTGTTTCTCATCGATATCGGTGATCTGAATGATAATGTAGTAAACCAGATCAGCAAATTTGCGAATGACACCAAGATTCGGGACATATTAGATAGAGAGGAAAGCTATCAAAATTCAGGCAAGATCTGAGCCAGCTTGAAAAAAAATGTTTAAAACTGGCAGATGGATTTTAATGCAAACAAGTGTGAAGTGTTGCTCTTTGGTCGGAAAGACAGGGCTAGGACTGACACAGCGAGTGGTCGGGCACTGAGGAATGCAGTCGATCAACAGGATCTGGGAATACAGATCCATGATTCAGCCTCAGCCTCGAGTTAAAACACTTCTTCATTGGTATGTAATTATACTAGGCCTTCCCCTCCGCCTTTTCTCCGCTCCACTCGCCCCGATTCCGCTTCCACCTGCCTCCGACAACTTCCCCTCGAAGATGACTCAACCTCTGTCCGAGTCAGTCTCCCATCTGCACACAAGGGCGCCCGAGTTAGCCTCGCTTCTTCAGTACAGACCAAAGGTATTTGAAAACTATTGAACAGCTGACATTTCAGTTTTTGAATTCTTAGTTTGTAATGCTTTACAATTATCCCTGTTTGCTTTTCGGCTCCATAGTGAAAAAGGAGCATGTGAATCACAAATAAAAAATCTCAGTTAAATTGATCAAAATCCGTGGTTGCAATACTCATTTATGTGAGCAAGGTGTTGGGGACTGAATACATTTTCAAGATATAGATTCCTTGAAAGTGAGTCCATAGGTTGTGCAATCAGTTTAGTATTGAGGTGAGTGAAGTTATCAATACTATTTCATCAGCCTGATGATTGAAGGTTAATAACTGTTCCTGAACCTGCTGATGTGAGACCTAAGGCTCCTGAAACGCTTGGTCGATGGAAGCAGCGAGAAGACAGCATGGAATGGACGGTGGGGGTCCTTGATGTTGGACGCTGTTTTCTTGTATCAACACTCCTTGTGGATGAGCTCGATGGTGCGGAGAGCTTGTCCTGGGGGACTGGGCTGTATCGACCACTTTTAATAAGTTTCTCCATTTTTGTGCACTGGTGTGGGAATGAGTCAAATTAACCAGTGAGTGGTGGCCCGGGCTTGAGGAGCCTGGGTCGTCTTCTGCTCCTAGCGTGCTGTCTTCTTGCATATTGAGATGGAGGGGCCTCATGAGGAAACTCCAGAGTAGGCTGTCCTGGTTTTGTTCCACGCACTGATCAGTAGATCAAATGACCACAGAAAACTACCTTCGGGGAAATGTGGAGCCAATAACCTGGGATCAGCGTAGGATCAGTGTCAATGGTGTTTGATGGCCAGCACGTACCCAGTGGGCCAAAGGGCCTGTTTCTGTGTTGTGTGTCTCTGTGACTTTCTCTCTCCCTTCCTCTCTCAGCTGTACGGTCTCGCTCTCCCCAATCCCCTCAACACCTCGCATTGTGCCGGTGCTTCCTGTTTCAACCTGTGAACTTCAGAATCAGGATCAGGTTTAATATCACCGGCAGATGTCGTGATATTCGTTATCTTTACGGCAGCAGCACAATGATATAACCGGAAAACAAACCTGACTTACAGTGATACATAAATGTCTTAATTCTTTTATTATAAAGTAAGTCGTTCAAAAAAAAACAGACAGAAATAAAACAGTACTGAGGTAGTGTTCATGGATTCAATGTATCCGCTTCAGTTCAGGAGAATGGATGGTGACCTCATTGAAACCTATCGAATGGTGAAAGGCCTTGATAGAGTGGATATGGAGAGGATGCTCCCTCTGATGGGAGAGTCTACAACCAGAGGAGAGCCTCAGAATAGAGGGGCCTCCTTTTAGAATAGATATAGGGAGGAATTTCTTCAGCCAGAGAGTGGTGAATCTGTGGAATTCTTTGTCACAGCAGCTGTGGAAGCCAAATCTTTATGTATATTTAAGGCAGATTTTGATATTCTTGATTGGTCAGGGCATGGAGGGATACGGGCAGAAGGTAGGAGGTCTTGGCTGAGAGGAAAATCGGATCAGCCATGATGAAATGGCAGAGTAGACTCGATGGGCCAAACTGCCCAATTCTGCTCCTATATCTCATGGCATCGATGTGACAGGGTTCGGGTCCTGGTGTGGGTCACGACCCAGAGATTGGACGATCGGAGTCTCCTGCCTGATGGTAGAAAATTAGAGGATACTGGAGGTATGGGTGGGATCCTTCATTATACCGACGGCACTGGTCCTGATGGATGGTAGGGAGACCCCTCTCAGTCCTTTGTTGGGACCTCTGGCCCAATGCTCTGCTGCTCCCCTAACAAATGGAGCTCACGTTGTGCTCCTGTAGAATTCATTTAAGAAGAGGTTGGGGGCTTGCCTCAATCTCCTTAGGAAGTGGAGGTACTGCTGAGCCTTCTTACTCAGGGAGGTGATGTTGAAGGACCAGGTGAGGTCATCCTTGATGTGAACTCCCAGGAACTTGGTGCACTTAACTCCTTCAAAAGAAGGAGATTTGGGAGATTAGACAATTTAAACGCTGGGACAGATCGATTGAAATCGCAGGTTGTTGGGACCAGAAGCGAGGGTCTGGCTGGTTCTGTTTGCTGCTGCATTGAGGCTGAAGCTGTGGGCCGGCTCTCGGCTTCGTGTCCACGTGTTCGTTCTGAATGCTGCTGCTTGATTTTATTGTTTGCATGATTTGTGTTTTTTTTCCTCTCATTTTGTGCTTTGGGTGTTAGTTGGTCTTTTTTATGGATTGTTACAGGTTTCTTGTTCATGGCTGCCTGTATGGAGACAAATCTCAAGTCTGTATAATTTACACATACTTTGATAGTAAATGTACTTTGAACTTTGTTTTTGTTGGCTTGACAGGAGCCTCTCTTTCAACTGCCAATCTTATCCGGTGACTGAGTTCTGAGGGGGCAGCCTGACCGAGACAGTGTGGTTGTGGTTTCACCATGGACTGTCTGTGCTCTGAAGTACGTTCAGGGCCTTTGGGATGGTCTTGCACCCTTTCCCCGATTGATGCTTCTCTATGATCATTTCCCTGACTTGTCTTGAATGCACTATTGTCTTCATTTTGGTTTGGTCTGTTGAAAATCTTCCGGGTATTTGAACCTTACAGAGAGATGGTGTATTTATTCTTATGAATGCATGGAAAACAGGTGATCCTCCAATTCTCTACGTCAGCAGGTTGGGTGAGTTGGTATGGTAATGTATTGCACCGGAAGAAAGTCATAGTACAAAGGGTGGGGGGTAATTTTACAGCCTCACAATTTTGGTGTTTAATTTTTAGTGAATTGTCAGGTTTTGAATTTGTTCTTCTGATTCGAATGATCACACTGTTTTATAGATTACCACAAAAATCCTACTTCAATGTACACTGTAATCCAAATAGTTGTGGGGCTGAATAACTTTTCAAGGCACTCTCTTTATCCATTTATTATTATTTGTGTGTTTATATATTTGCACAGTTTGTCTTTTGCACATTGGTTGTTTGTTGGTCTGTATCTGTGTGTAGTTTTTTCGTTAATTCTATTGTATTTCTTTGTGACACTGAGTGCCTGCAAGAGAGTGAATTTCAGGCTGGTGTAGGACATGTTCTGTACGTTCATTGAAAATAAATTTACTTCAAACTTTGAAACCACTGTAGCCATGAAATCTTGTAGCACTGACAGGCCTTTTGGCCCATCAAGTCCATGCTGGCCATCAAGTACCCATCTACACCAATCCAATTAAACACATTTGGTTCATACCATCCTGCGCCTTATTGATTCAAGTGATCATCCAGATACCGTAATCTCGACTCCATCAAAAACTACTATCTGTCTTAACACTTCGACATCTCAGACAGGATCTCTGTCGCTCACCGGCAGGAGAGAGAGAGAGAGAAAGAGAGATCGCTTCTGCAATAGTGAGAGGAGAAACGGACAGCTCGATGTCACAAGCTGTTACGTCGCGTGACTGAGTTCCCAGACTCCAGCATGAGGAAACTATCACTCACTTCGAAACAGAGGGAGAGAGAGAAAGGGCGGGGGTGGAGAGAGACTGAGAGAGAGAGAGAGAGAGAGAGAGAGAGAGAGAGAGAGAGAGATTGCGAAGGGGTTCTTTCGATAGCAGCGCACACCGCCTGCTGTATTGATATTTCAGTCTCCCACGACGCTTCAGTCGGTGACGTCAGTGTGGAATCGAATCGTCCACAGGGCCGCGCCCCACTCGGCGAGTCCGAGAGTGAGACCCACCGCCCGTGAAGAACCGCAGGTTGAGCGCAGCTGAAGATAGGACCCCAGTCACCTTGAAAGGAGAAAAAAAGACATGAGAAGAGAAAAAATATTCCTTCATAGATGTACTGGAAGATGTCACCGTCGTTGATGATTGATGGTTAAGGAGCCCGATTTCTAAGTTTATAATCTTTGTGCTCTTTTTGTTTAGAAACATTAGGTTCGGTCAGTAAATGCGCAGCTATAGAGACGGTTCAGAAAAGCGGACGCTCAATTTAAGGTGGTTTTGGTAAAAGATATGGATTCAGGGTTTAAATTGGGACACGCCGGGCAGGCAATTTTATTGTAATAAGACAGGACCAGGGGAATCATAAAGAGCAGGAACGAACAGAGCCGGTGCAACCCTCGCCTCTGTTCCTGACACCCGGCATTTAAATCGTCCACTCTCCCGCACTGGGACCCGGGCCCTGTCACTTCACTACGGTCCTTACCCCACCTTTCCAAATAGGCCACGCACTTGGATCAATCAGACCTCGCTCTCAGTTTAGGAAGATGTTTTTGACACTCCTCTCCGCTCCGCTCACCTCCAGTCTGCCTCGACCTTGTTCCGACTACTTCTCCTGCAACATGACTCGACTTCTCTCCGACCCTGTCTCACATGTGCACGCCTCCACCCTCGAGGCGGGCTCGCCCCTTCGTTATTGACGGTGATCGCTGAATTCTCCATCGAAAATATGTTTTACTTAGGTACTTATTATTTATTTGTATTTCTAGGTTTATAAACAGCCAGTATGTTGTCGCACGACTTCAGTGGCGCCACCTTATACTGTAAAACAATCTGTCACTCGAGTGAGCTGCAGGAGTCAATGGCTGCAACTGGAGATGAAGTTCATGGCTCCACAATCTCTAAAGCCTTCCACAAAAAGGGGAACTACGGAAGAACAACAAGGGAGAAGCTTTGGTTAAAATAAAAAGGCACACCCTTGCCCGCAAAACTAATAGAGACTTATCATAAAATAATATTGCCCATATTACCAGCTGTGAGTGATGGTTCAACTAAGTACAAGGCAAAGGGGGGAGGGGGAATGAATACTTTTGATCTACGGACATTTCAGTTTTTGAATTTTTAGTTTTTCAAAGTTTATCATTTTTGCTCTTTGTTTCAGCTCCACAAATAAAAATTCTCAGATGAATTGGTCAAGATCCCTGGTTGCAACACTTATTAATGCGAACAAAATGTTCAGGGGGAGTAATTTTACAAGACAGTGTAGATGGATATTTAATTGAATAATACAATACTGAGAACATGAGATGTAGAGTCCTTGAAAGTGAGTCCATAGGTTGTGGAGTCAGTTAGGATTCAGGTGAGTGATGTTATCCACATTGGGCCAGCAGCCTGATGATTGAAGCATATCACTGTTCTTGGTTTGCTTGTGTGAGAGCTAAGGCTGCTTACCCTCTGCCCAAAGTAGGCAGCGAAATGACAGCATGGTCTGATCAGTGGGGTTTCCTGATGTTGGATGCTGTGTTCTTGCTTCAAAGCTCCTTGTAGATGTGCTCTAAGGCGGAGTGGGGGGGGCGGGGGGGACCTTTCCTGATGACTGGGCTCAATCCATCACATTTCATGGGCTTCTCCGTTCCTGTGCATTGGTGGAGGACGGGGACAAGTGAACCAGTGAGTGACGGACCAGGTCTGAGGGTCAGTGGTAGGTCCTTTTGCTCCTATTATGTTGTCTTATTTCATCATGGAATGTAAGGGACCTGAGGACGTAACTCCAGAGCAGGGTTTCCTGGTTTCGTTGCACACACTGACCAGTAGATTGCATGATCACAGAAAACTGCCTCTGGGGAAAATATGGAGACAATTCCGTGGGATTAGCATAGGATCAGTGCCAATGGTGTTTGATGGTCAGCATGAACCCAGTGGGCCAAACGGCCTGTTTCTGTGCTCTATGACTGGAAAACTCTTTTTCCTTTCCTCTCTCACCTCTGCTGTCTTTCACTTTTTCACACTCCGCATTCCCGCCCCCAGGCACCTCAATGCATTGTGCCAAAGCTTCCTGTTTCACCAAACATTACACGGCTCTCTGATGTTAAACACGCCCCCCCCCCCTTCTCAATCTGTCTGCATGCGGTGAACAACAGACATAACCAAATATATTGGAACTGTAATGGCAACAGAAGCACGAGTGAATAATTGGAATACTTTGTAGAGAAACAGAATATTCAGCCACACACATTGCATGGCATCTCTCTGATCCTCTCTCGCACAACCCCCTCCCTCCTCCATTCTGTATCAGGTCACCACCCTATTCCTGTCTGTGGGTGAATTTGCATCTGCGGCTTTCATCACGTGATGGCTGCGTGAGTGAAATGAACAGCCCTTTGTTCTCAATTAATTTTCCTGCCATTTGCCTGCTTCCCTTTTAAAGAGGGAGTGGCATTTGTAATTTTCCACTCGGTCGAAACCCTCCCAGTATCTAGTGATTGTTGCAGGATGCCTCCACAATCATTTCAGCTACCTCTGTGGTGTTGTCCATCTGGTTCAGGTGACTTATTTGCATTCAGACCTTTCAGCAACTCAAGCAGCTTCTCCTTAATTTGCGGAAGTCATCTCGTATTCCATTGTCTGAGTGCCTGGTTTAACTGGTTCGCTAATTCGTTTGTGGTAATATTTTTATGTGTTATGTCTGTGAGTTATATGCCCTGCGTGATTTGTCTTGGCGGGATAGGTGCATAGGTTTGAATGACACTTCGCTGAATTTGAATAATGTGGATCTGCGTTGCTTATAGGTTCAGAGAATGAGTGATGTTCTCTGTGAAATTTATGTGAAAAGGGCAAGGCAGGGAGATCTCGAGATATTCCCATAAGTGAGAAAATCTCACACAATGATAAATAGTTACGGCGATAGGGGGTGTTATTAACACGCCAACCTCATCTCGTGGCTCCTGGATTGAAACTCTGCAATTCTCTCCATCGGAAGGCGGATGGTTTGATTGAGCGATTCCCAGAGAAAGTTGGTGAAAATTGGATGAATGAATGACTGACATGAGGGACTAAAGGAGGACGCTTCACCCCGCCCGCTCCGTCATTCAATACAACCCTGACTGACATTATTACAGCTTCACCGCCATATTCCTGCAGTTCCCAGGTAACGTCTCACGACAGAGCTTCCTCAAACATCCGCTTTCAAAATCACAGACCGAAGTAAATCTCTTATCAAGCCACACCTATGGCAATATACACTGCCTTGTGAATCGTATTCTTGCATGCACTCACAGTACAACAAAGCAATACAACAGAATGAATGGAAAACTACACAAAGAGAAGGTCTAACAAACAGCCGATGTGCAAAAGAGGGAAACAGCGTGTAAATAATAATAGTAATGAAAGAACAATAATATTTCATCAGTAAAGCTAAAACAATTAATGTAAACAGTAGACCCATTTTCAAAAGATATAAACATGAACTCTGGACTGAAAAAGTGTAGAACGTTAAACATAGAGAAAGGTGCAGTAAAACCAATGGAATACAAAACGGAGCAGCAGGAGGCAATGTACCCGATCGATGGTCATGAATAAAGCCAATGGAATACAAAACGGAGCAGCAGGATACAATGTACCCGATCGATGGTCATGAATAAAGCCAATGGAATACAAAACGGAACAGCAGGATACAATGTACCCGATCGATGGTCATGAATAAAGCCAATGGAATACAAAACGGAGCAGCAGGATACAATGTACCCGATTGATGGTCATGAATAAAACCAATGGAATAGAAAACGGAGCAGCAGGAGACAATGTACCCGATCGATGGTCATGAATAAAGCCAATGGAATACAAAACGGAGCAGCAGGATACAATGTACCCGATCGATGGTCATGAATAAAGCCAAAGGAATACAAAACGGAGCAGCAGGATACAATGTACCCGATCGATGGTCATGAATAAAGCCAATGGAATACAAAACGGAACAGCAGGAGGCAATGTACCCGATCGATGGACATGAATAAAGCCAATGGAATACAAACCGGAGCAGCAGGAGGCAATGTACCCGATCGATGGTCATGAATAAAGCCAATGGAATACAAAACGGAGCAGCAGGAGACAATGTACCCGATCGATGGTCATGAATAAAGCCAATGGAATACAAAACGGAGCAGCAGGAGGCAATGTACCCGATCGATGGTCATGAATAAAGCCAATGGAATACAAAACGGAACAGCAGGAGGCACTGTACCCGATCGATGGTCATGAATAAAGCCAAAGGAATACAAAACGGAACAGCAGGATACAATGTACCCGATCGATGGTCATGAATAAAGCCAATGGAATACAAAACGGAGCAGCAGGAGGGAATGTACCCGATCGATGGTCATGAATAAAGCCAATGGAATACAAAACGGAGCAGCAGGAGACAATGTACCCGATCGATGGTCATGAATAAACCCAATGGAATACAAAACGGAGCAGCAGGAGGCAATGTACCCGATCGATGGTCATGAATGAACCCAATGGAATACAAAACGGAACAGCAGGAGGCAATGTACCAGATCGATGGTCATGAATAAAGCCAATGGAATACAAAACGTAACAGCAGGAGGGAATGTACCCGATCGATGGTCATGAATACAGCCAATGTAATACAAAACGGAGCAGCAGGATACAATGTACCCGATCGATGGTCATGAATAAAGCCAATGGAATACAAAACGGAACAGCAGGATACAATGTACCCGATCGATGGTCATGAATAAAGCCAATGGAATACAAAACGGAGCAGCAGGAGGCAATGTACCCGATCGATGGTCATGAATAAAGCCAATGGAATACAAAACGGAGCAGCAGGAGGCAATGTACCCGATCGATGGTCATGAATAAAGCCAATGGAATACAAAACGGAGCAGCAGGATACAATGTACCCGATCGATGGTCATGAAAAAAGCCAATGGAATACAAAACGGAGCAGCAGGAGGCAATGTACCCGATCGATGGTCATGAATAAAGACAATGGAATACAAAACGGAGCAGCAGGAGGCAATGTACCCGATCGATGGTCATGAATAAAGCCAATGGAATACAAAACGGAACAGCAGGAGGCACTGTACCCGATCGATGGTCATGAATAAAGCCAAAGGAATACAAAACGGAACAGCAGGATACAATGTACCCGATCGATGGTCATGAATAAAGCCAATGGAATACAAAACGGAGCAGCAGGAGGGAATGTACCCGATCGATGGTCATGAATAAAGCCAATGGAATACAAAACGGAGCAGCAGGAGACAATGTACCCGATCGATGGTCATGAATAAACCCAATGGAATACAAAACGGAGCAGCAGGAGGCAATGTACCCGATCGATGGTCATGAATGAACCCAATGGAATACAAAACGGAACAGCAGGAGGCAATGTACCAGATCGATGGTCATGAATAAAGCCAATGGAATACAAAACGTAACAGCAGGAGGGAATGTACCCGATCGATGGTCATGAATAAAGCCAATGTAATACAAAACGGAGCAGCAGGATACAATGTACCCGATCGATGGTCATGAATAAAGCCAATGGAATACAAAACGGAACAGCAGGATACAATGTACCCGATCGATGGTCATGAATAAAGCCAATGGAATACAAAACGGAGCAGCAGGAGGCAATGTACCCGATCGATGGTCATGAATAAAGCCAATGGAATACAAAACGGAGCAGCAGGAGGCAATGTACCCGATCGATGGTCATGAATAAAGCCAATGGAATACAAAACGGAGCAGCAGGATACAATGTACCCGATCGATGGTCATGAAAAAAGCCAATGGAATACAAAACGGAGCAGCAGGAGGCAATGTACCCGATCGATGGTCATGAATAAAGACAATGGAATACAAAACGGAGCAGCAGGAGGCAATGTACCCGATCGATGGTCATGAATAAAGCCAATGGAATACAAAACGGAGCAGCAGGAGTCAATGTACCCGATCGATGGTCATGAATAAAGCCAATGGAATACAAAACGGAGCAGCAGGAGGCAATGTACCCGATCGATGGTCATGAATAAAGCCAATGGAATACAAAACGGAACAGCAGGATACAATGTACCCGATCGATGGTCATGAATAAAGCCAATGGAATACAAAACGGAGCAGCAGGAGGCAATGTACCCGATCGATGGTCATGAATAAAGCCAATGGAATACAAAACGGAACAGCAGGAGGCAATGTACTCGATCGATGGTCATGAATAAAGCCAATGGAATACAAAACGGAACAGCAGGAGGCAATGTACCCGATCGATGGTCATGAATAAAGCCAATGGAATACAAAACGGAACAGCAGGAGGCAATGTACCCGATCGATGGTCATGAATAAAGCCAATGGAATACAAAACGGAACAGCAGGAGGCAATGTACCCTATCGATGGTCATGAATAAAGCCAAGGGAATACAAAACGGAGCAGCAGGATACAATGTACTCGATCGATGGTCATGAATAAAGCCAATGGAATACAAAACGGAACAGCAGGAGGCAATGTACCCGATCGATGGTCATGAATAAAGCCAATGGAATACAAAACGGAGCAGCAGGATACAATGTACCCGATCGATGGACATGAATAAAGCCAATGGAATACAAAACGGAGCAGCAGGAGGCAATGTACCCGATCGATGGTCATGAATAATGCCAATGGAATACAAAACGGAACAGCAGGAGGCAATGTACTCGATCGATGGTCATGAATAAAGCCAATGGAATACAAAACGGAACAGCAGGAGGCAATGTACCCGATCGATGGTCATGAATAAAGACAATGGAATAGAAAACGGAACAGCAGGAGGCAATGTACCAGATCGATGGTCATGAATAAAGCCAATGGAATACAAAACGGAGCAGCAGGATACAATGTACCCGATCGATGGTCATGAATAAAGACAATGGAATAGAAAACGGAACAGCAGGAGGCAATGTACCCGATCGATGGTCATGAATAAACCCAATGGAATACAAAACGGAGCAGCAGGAGGCAATGTACAGGATCGATGGTCATGAATACACCCAATGGAATACAAAACGGAGCAGCAGGATATAATGTGCAGAGCAGAGGGAGACAGAGTTGGTGGGCTTTCGCTCAACGGGGCTTCGGCGATAACGGGTCGAGGCGGGATAGGTTGCCTGTGTGAAATACAGAAAGGAGTTACGTGTGTGAGGCCGGTTTTCTGTGCTTGCTGTCAAAAGTAGGAAGTCCCAGAGTCTTCAATCCTCTCGGACGGCCACATCTGCGCCAGGTGCGTAGATCTGCAGCTCCTTAGGGACCGCTTTATGGTGCTCGAGATGCAGCTATACCACCTTCGTCTGATCAGGGGAGTGAGGAAGTGATAGCTAGAAGCTATAAGGAGGTAGTCACACTGGGGCCTCGCGAGAGATAAAAGAGGGTGACAGTCAGGAGGGGGACGGGCAACAGTCAGATGCTGGAATACCCCTGTGGGTGTACCCCTTGACAGTAAATACTTGAGTACTGCTGTGATGGCGGGGGAGTGGTGTGCTGTGGCCGACCCTCGCACAGACTATGGCCCTGGGGCTCAGATGGATAGGGAAAGGAAGAGGATAGCAGCAATGATAGCGGACTCTATGTTGAGGGGGTCAGACAGCCGATTCTGTGGACACAGGAAAGGAACACCGATGGTAGTTTGCCTCCCAGTTGCCAGGGTCCGGGTTGATTCTGATGCCGTCTGCGATATCCCGCAGTGGGAAGCAGAACAGCCAGAAGTCGTGGCACATATTGGCACCAACGACATAGGTAGGAAAAAGGGAAAAGGAGGAGGTCTTGAGAACAGACTACACAGAGTTCGGAAGGACGGTTGAGAAGCAGGACCTCAAAGGTAGTAATCTCGCGATTAGATCCTGTGAAACGCGACAGTGAGTTTAGGAATAGAGTGAAGTGGCGGATAAATGCGTTGCCGAGAGATTAGAGCAGGGGGCAGGGATTCAGATTTCTGGATCATTGGGACTTCTTCTGCGGCAGGCGTGACCTGTACAAAAAGGACGGATTGCACTTGAATCCCAGGAGGATCACTATCCTGGCGGGAAGGTTTGCAAAGGTTATTGGGGAGAGTTTAAGTTAGAATTGCTCGGGGTTAGGAACCGAACTGAAGAGACGGAAGAAGAGGCGGTTGGCTTGCAAATAGAGAAAGTTTGGAGACAGTGTGAGAGGGACGACAGGCAGGTGACAGAGAAGGGACGCGCTCAGACCGATGGTTTCAGATCTGTCTATTTTAATGCAAGGAGTATTATGAACAAAACAGATGACCTTAGAGCGTTCTTGGAGTTATAATGTTGTGGCCATTGCAAAGACTTGGATGGCTCAGGGGCAGTAATGGCTACTGCCAGTGCCAGGCTTTAGATGTTTCAGAAAGGACAGAAGGGAGGTAAAAGAGGTGTGGATGTGGCACTGTTGATCAGAGAATGTGCCACGGTTGCGGGAAAGGAGGAAGTCATGGAGTGGTTGTCTACTGAGTTCCTGTTAGGACAGGAAGAGATCAATAAATCCTCTGGGTGTTTTTTATAGTCCACCCAATAGTACCAGGGACATCGAGGAGCTGATAGGGAGACAGATTCTGGAAAGTTGTAATAATAACAGGGTTACTGTGGTGGGTGACTTTAATTTCCCAAATATCAATTGGCATCTCCCTAAAGCAAGGTGTTTTGACGGGGTGGAGTCTGTTCGGTGTGTTCAGGAAGGTTTCTTGACATACTATGTAGATAAGCCTTCAAGAGGAGAGGCTGTACATGATCTGATATTGGAAAATGAACCTGGTCAGGTGTCAGATCTCTCAGAGGGAGAGTATTTTGGAGATAGTGCTGACAGTTCTATCACCTTTACCATAGCATTGAAGATGGAGAGGAACAGACACGTTAGGAAAGCGTTTAATTGGAGTAAGGGAAAATGTGGCTATCAGGCAGGGACTTGGAAGCATAAATTGGAAACAGATGTTCTCAGGAAAACGTATGAAAGAAATGTGGCGAAAGTTCAGGGGATATTTGTGTGTCGTTCTGCATATGTACGTTCCAAAGAGACAGGGATAGGATGGTAGGGTACAGGAACTGTGGTGTACAAAGGCTGTTGTAAACCTAGTCAAGAAGAAGAGAAGAGATTATGAAAGATTCAAAAAATTAGGTAATGATAGAGATCTAGATATTTATAAGATTATCAGGCTAGCCGGAAGGAGTTTAGGAATGAAATTGGGAGAGCCAAAAGGGCCATGAGAAGGCCTTGGCGGACAGTATGAAGGAAAACAGCGAGGCATTTTACAAGTGTGTGAAGAACAAGAGGATAAGATGTGAAAGAATAGGACCAACCAAGTGTGAGATTGGAAAATGGTGCATGGAACCGAAGGAGATGGTAGAGGTAAAACTTAATGAGCACTTTGCTTCAGTATTCACTACGAAAAAGGATCTCGGCGGTTGTAGGGATGACTTACAGGGCACTGAAAAGCTTGAGAATGTAGATATTTAAAAAAGAGCATGTGCGGATGTGCTGGAGCTTTTGGAAAGCATCAAGTTGGATATATCACCCGGACCAGACAAGACGTACCCCAGGCTCCTATGGGAGGCGAGGCAGGTGATTGCTGAGCCTCTGGCATTGATCTTTGCATCATCACTGGGGCTGGAGCGGTTCATGAGGATTGTACGGTTGCCGATGTTCCCTTATTCCAGAGAAAAAGTGTAAAGATAGACCAGTGAGACTTCCTTTAGTAGTTGAGAAGTTAATGGAGAAGATCCTGAAGCAGGGTTTATGAGCATTTGGAGAGGCATAATATGATTAGGAGTAGTCCGCATGGCTTTGTGAAAGGCCGGTCATACCTTACGAGCCTGATTGAAATTGCTGAGGATGTAACTAACCAGATTGATGAAAGTAGAGCAGTAGTACGTGGATTTTATCAAGGCATTTGTTATGGTATCCAATGCATACTTCCTCCTTTTTGAGAAAGGAAGGAGTCATTGGATTCCAGGGGACATTACTTTGTGGATCCAAAACTGGCTTACCCACAAAAGGCCGTGTGTGGTTGTAGACGGGTCATATTCTGCATCGAGGTCGGTCACCAAAGGTGTTCCTCAGGGATCTGTTCTGGGACCTCTACTCTTCGTGATTTTTCAGAAATGACCTGGATGAGAAAGTGGAGAGATGGAGTAATAAATTTGCTGATGACACAAAGGTCGGGGGTGTTGTGGATAGTGTGGAGGGCTGTCGGAGTTTACAGCTGGACATTGATAGGATGCAGAACTGGGCTGAGAGGTGGCAGATGGAGTTCAACCCAGTTAAGTGTGAGGTGGTTCAATTTGACAGGATATGGTATTAATGTAAGGCTCTTGGCAGTGTGGAGGATCAGAGGGATCTTGGAGTCTGAGTCCAAAGGACGCTCAAATCAGTTGCGCGGGTTGACTCTGTGGTTAAGAAGGCGTACGGTGTATTGGCTTTTTAATCGTAGAATTGAATTTAGGAGCCGACAGATAATGTTGCAGCTATATAGGACCCTGCCCAGACCCCACTTGAGTACTGTGCTCAGTTCTGGTCGCCTCACTACAGGAAGGATGTGGAAGCCATAAGAAGGGTGCAGAGGAGATTTACAAGGATGTTGCCTGGATTGGGGACCATGCCTTATTAGAAAAGGTTGAGTGAACTCGGCCTTTTCTATTAGCAGCGACGGAGGATGAGAGGTGATCTGATGATGAGATGTATTGATCGTGTGGATAGTCAGACTTTTTTTTTTCCCAGGGCTGAAATGGCTAAAACTAAAGGGTACAGTTTTAAGAGGCTTGGAAATAGGTACAGGGGGGTATTTTTTTTTACACAGAGAGTGGTGACTGCGTGGAATGGGCTGCCGGCGACGGTGGTGGAGGCGGATACAATAGGGTTTTTTAAGAGATTCCTGAATGGTTACATGGAGCCGAGAAGAATAAAAGGATATGGGTTACCCTAGGGTATTTTTAATGTAATGACGTCCAGCACCGCTTTGTGGGCCGAACGGCCTGTATTGTGCTGTAGGCTTTCTGTGTTTCTATGTAGCTGATCGATAAGTATGAGACATTGAATTATCTGGGAATCAATAAGCAAAGAAAGCAGGTCAGAGTGCGATAAAGGGAAAACTACCGACAGAATTTCCTTCAAGGCTTCAGAAACTCTGCCACGCACAGATCAATAGTAAACATCTAATAATTCTGTTACATCCATATTTACGTATTCTATTGGCATAATACCTTGGCCGGAAATCGATCTGGAAAACCTACAAAGAAAAGTAAGTATTGACATGAAAACTATTAGGAAACACCGTGTACACTCGAACGCGCTTGGACTAGCAGTTGCTCTGACAGATGGAGGAAAGAGGATAAAATATTTACAGATTCCAATATTGTCCAGAATTATAAGTTGTTCTGATCAATGAAAATTCTCGTTGCAATAAGTTGTAGGTGTTTAACTAAAAAAAAACAACAGAAATACACAATGAAAGACCAAAAACTTCAAGAAGATAAATGCAGAGTAAGTCAGTTGCAGTAAAGGGCATTTTGTTCGTAGCAGGTCCAGATATTAGTCACTTTCATCAGTATACAGAGAGACACGTAAATATTCAGCCTGCAGAAGCCTGAGTAAATTCATCACAATTTCATTGGATGATTTGTTCAGATAAGCAGTAAGGGCTCTACCCGAAAGAATGTCATGAAAAATCTTATTTTAAAAACAACCACGTCCTTGGGACAATGGAGTAAAGACAACATGTCTGCATAACTACCAACGCAATCGGTAAATTGCATTAGCTTGTTATTTTATTTTCCAGTGTGATGTTGTAATCTCTGAGTCCCGGTGGGGTTTGCAACTTGTTTAAATTGAGGGCGAAACAAGTGTAGCTCTTGGAAACTTCACTCAGAGTGATTGCACGGGAGTGGCAGCGACTGATCGTCTTTCAACGAAAATGATCGAGGAATTTTATCGAATAAGGAAAATATACTTTCTTATCATTGCAGCCATTGGCGTTCCTGGTAAGTTTCTGTGAGCATTTGGAAACATACAAATGTGTGTGTGAGCTCCTTTCAAAGTTTGTCTTTGATGCTACTTGCATAATACTGCAAAGCCACGTCACTTGTCATAGTTCGTAGTTACTCGGTCGGTGCAACTTCCGCCATTGTGAACAAGCATTCGCTCTATGTGTGTCTGCCAGTTCAATTTTCAGTTTGTTTGCTTTAGAGAAATGCGGTTTAGGTTGAAATCTACGTAAAATAATTTCCAACGTATCAATCCGTCAAAAAATTTGCTGCAGGACAATACCGAGAAATAGAATGTGGCTACAATTGGCTTCCATAAGATAACACGACCACAGGAGCAGAATTACAAGTTTAAATTTTGTCTGAAAGTAATTTCAAACTGCAAATATGCACAGAATAGTTTGCATAACAACGTTGTTGTTTCATTTGCCAATCGTTAATGTCTTTTTAACTCCTGCTTCCTCTCGCTAAATTTTATTACAGGGTTATTGCAGATGAAGGTTTGCCTTTTGATTTATGACGGTTTTGTAAATAAATCGCACCTGGCAAGTTAGAGATGTTTCTGAAATGTTTGACCATATCTGGACAGACCCGCATAATTACAGGTCATAGCATCCACTTGAGGATTATACACGGGTTATTCTGTTGACAATGGCGATAGTGTTTAGAAATACCAGAACAGCACTGAGCAAAATGTGCCGATTCTGGTCATAGATTTCCATAAACCTCATTGTCTGAGAATGGAAAAGGAAATGCTGTAAAATGTCAACAGGCCGGGAAATATCGGTGGAAAGGGAAATTTAATATTCTGGGTCTGTCGGATGAAGACTCTCAGTCCTGAATCAACAGCTTTGTGTCCCGCTCTCCAGTGCTGTCTGACCCACAGAGTGCATGTAGCGTCACTGCTTTATTTTAAACTCCGATTTCCCGCCTTCCTTCATGCATATTTATTTCACTACATTGTTACTCTACAAATTATTTAACTAAAACACCGATGTCTTGCATTTCCGCGGAAGTAACACAATTGGTAAATAATTGTATTTTTGCCACTGTATTGAACCGTGTTACTTCTCAATCAGAGGAAATACAGATTAATGAAGCATGTTTCAGCAAGATATACAAACTCAGGCAGTGAAGATTCGATTACCGAGAAAGTTTCCACCCGGCTTTCTTTTCTTTCTTGCTATTCTGACATTGGGTGTCGATATTGATCGATACCGCACCAACATCACAGGCGAACTTCCCTGTCTAGAATTCAGTGAGAACTCAACATTTGAACGCGACACTTTTAAACGGGAGTTAAAAATTGGGAGCAGACAGCTCGTTTAAGGTGAAGAGGGGTTTGCTTTCCTTCTGTGAGATGCAAGAGGAGGGTCCTTAAACTCAAAATAGTTCCGATTTTACCGTTAAGCCACAGCAAGAATGTTGATAAAATAGCATCAGTCTGTTGGTCTCAGAGCAAATTATACAAATAATTTGCTGGAAATTGCATATCGATAGGAAGAGGAGTATGATCAGAATCCCCGAGTTGCAGAAATGCGAGCTGACACACATTCGCCTTCCTCAGCTTGGTGCTGGTGTCTCGGCCTCCAACGTGGAGTCTTCATTCATTCCACAGACGCTGCCTCTCCTGCTGAGTATTTGTGTGTGTCTCTCCAGTACTTTTCGAATATTTTGGGAAATTGGAATAACAGTACAGATCGTCCGTACGTTTCACTACACTTTACACTGGCTATCACGAATAATCTGGATTACTCATTTGATAGAAATCACACGTTGGTTTGAGCAGAAGTGGCTTAATCTATGGCAGTGCATGCTGTCTACCTAAACCTTTCTCATTCTCATTGATCACGGCGAGGAAAGAGGCCATGTGACCGGAGAGAGTTTATTTAACTTCCCAGAATTCAGAGTGGCAAGCCTTCTATTGGGGAACAAACTCAGTGCCTCTGGTGTGTGACGTGCCGTGGGGCTGAGGGGTGAGCAAGAGAAGAACATTAAATTCGCAGTGTCTCCAAGGGCAGATCAAACACTAGGAATTATTCCGTCTCCTGACAAGTGAATAGGTGAAATTAAGAGACAGGAGGCAGCAATCACGGGTGATAGTATACGGGTTGTAACTAATCGCATTCGAGCATCCAAGCGAGAGTGGACATGGAGAGGATGTTTCCTATTGTGTCGGGAATCTGGGACCAGAGGTCACTGGTGAGGAGGACGCACCTTTGGAACTGAGATGAGGAGCGACTTCTGAAGCCGGAGAGAGATGGATGTGTGGAATTCTTTGCCACACACGGTGGGGGGGGGGTTAGGTCAATGGGTGCAATTTGAGCGGAGGTTAATAGTTTCTTGATTATTAAGGACCTGAAAGATTACAAGGATAAGACCGGAGAACGGGTTTGAGAAGGAAAATAAATCACCACGGTGGAATGGCGGAGCAGACATGGTGACTCGAATGGCCTAATTCTGCTTATCCCTCTGAAAACCTCGCTTCCCCTCCGAGAGAGGCGCCCCTTCCGCACTCACCCTGCAGCATCAAGAGCCGCCTTTGACTCCTACCCAGTTCTGACGAACTGCTCCGAATTAAAATTTTAACTGCTCTTCTCTTCCTACAGATCAGAACTGAGAGCCGAGTCTATCTAGAACTTTCGTTTTGGGTCACGAATTTCAGATATATATATTGTGTCTGACCGTAGTCCTTTCAGTCCTAATGTCTTACGTCCTAAATTTAAGTTCAAACTAAATTTATTATCAGGTATGTTTCTGTCACCGTATACCACCTTGAGATTCGATTTTCTTGCAGGCTTTTACAGGAGTATTAAGAAATTAAATATAATTCATAACAGAATAAGACAAAGCTCAGATTCCATACTTGTTTTCTCTTTTCTGATGCCCAGTGAATATAGTGGCGATTGCAATCCTGTCCCGGGGGAAGTGCGGCCTCTCCACGTGCACCACACGCTACCTGGTTGCCATGGCAGCGGCGGATCTGACGGCTGTCGTCACTGCATTCTTTACCCGGATCAAGTACTATTTCCCGGGATCCTTCCTGGAGACCTATCCCTTGTGTAGCATTATCTTTGTACTGCAATGTGCTTCCAGAGACTGTTCGGTCTGGCTCACCGTCACCTTCACCTTCGATCGGTTTGTCGCCATTTGTTGTCAGAAGTTAAAAGCCAGCTATTGCACAGGAAGGACCTCAGCCTTGGTTCTGGTGATCACCTGCACTATTATGTGTTTAAAAAATATCCCCTTCTACTTCATTCATAACCCAAGAGAGATAATCAATGGTGTTTTATGGTTTTGTAAGCTAAACCCAGCTTATTACATTGAACACCAATGGATGAGCTTTGACCGATTCGACAAGAGTTTAACCCCTTTGATTCCATTCGCACTAATTCTGGTCCTCAACACCCTGACGGTCCGGCACATTTTAGCTGCCAGTCGGGTTCGTAAGGGACTGAGGGGTCAGAGAAAGGGGGAGAACTGCAGTGACCCGGAAATGGAAAGCAGGCGGCGCTCTGCCATCCTCCTCTTCACCATATCCGGCAGCTTTATCATTTTGTGGTTGGCGACTGTTGTCAACTTCTTCAAGTATAACGTCGGAGGGACAGATCCCAATAATTACACCTATTCTGAATTCATTTTACAGGCATTTGGATACATGTTGCAGAACCTGAGTCTGTGCACGAACACATTTATATATGGAGTAACACAGTCTAAGTTCAGAGAGCAGTTCATAGCCGCAGTTAAATGGCCAGTGATCACAATTGTACGCTTAATCAGGAGACAAAACAACTGACAGCAGGCACGGTTTATTCCCAATGGTTCCAGACTGTGATGTGATACTTAACCCCGTATATTGTGATCATTCGCTGAAAATAATAGCAATAGTCGGTCCGAATATAAATCCGAAAGAGGCCATAATGTTAAATCGACAATTTCGTTGTTTATTTTTTTGGAAAAATCACACCCCAAGATACACGATTCAGGTTTCAAGCCAGAGTAATGCCATTTCCTGTAGACAAGTGAAATGAGAAAAAAATTTGTTATGCTAGATCCGATGCAGCACAAAAAGATTAAAAAATACAAAACTACTACGACTACTTCTACTACAGTAATAATGATAACAACAACAACAACAACAACAATATTAATATTAATAATAATAATAATAATAACAACACTTTAGTTACTATAGTTAGAACAATCCATAATAACCTTCGGGATATAATGATACTGGATAAACAAGCAGGAACAACAGACTGAATAGATACGGCCATTTCAAACACAATGTTTGGCCAACGGGAAGTGCCATTTTTGGCGATGGAGTGGAGATGCTTTCTATCCATGTGGGGTTACGTGCCAGGGAACAGCTGCTGTTAGAGTACTATGCGTTTCAAGATAACTATGGAGCAGGAGAGGTCTGTTCCAAGGGTTGCGATTTTAAATTGAAGAAATCTTGATGGTATCCGAAAGGATCGAGCAAGTGTGGACGGTGACAGGCTGTTTTCCGGCAAAGCTATTTCTGCCAAGTGCGAGGCCTTCAAAGCTGGAATTTTGAGAGTAGAATGTATGTATGTTCCTGTCAGCATAAAAGGCAAATATAACAGGTTTAGGGATCCTTGGTGTTTGAGAGATATTCAAGCCCTGGGTAAAAAGAAGGGGGAGATGTCAAAGCAAGGAGGATCAGGAAGGAACAAATCAGGTGCTTGAGGAGTACAAGAGGTGCTGGAGAACACTCAAGAAAAATATCAGGAGAGCTATAAGAAAGCCTGAGGTTGATCTAGCATAGCATTGAAGAGGGATAGGAACACTCAACATAGGAAAGCGCTCATTTGGAGTAAGGGGGAAACATGCGTTTTCTTATTCCGTACATTGAGGTCGAAGTGAGAGAGAGAGAGTACAGTACTTCATCCGATCTTACAGAATGCGACACGACAGCAGATAAAAGTTTGTGTAGGGGAACACTTCGTATCTGCTGATCACAATGCCATTAGTTTCAAGATAATTTTGGAGCAGGAGAGGTCTGGTCCTCAGGTTAGGATTTTAAGCTGGATAAATTTTGATGGTATAGAAAGGATCTGGCAAGTGCGGATTGGGACAAGTTGTTCTCCAGCAAAGGTTTGCTTGGTAAGTGGGAGGCCTTCAAAGCTGGAATTTTGAGAGTACAATGTATGTATGTTCCTGTCAGAATAAAATGCCAGGATAGCATTTTTAGGGATCCTTGGTTTTTGAAAGATATTCAGGTCCTGGATAAGAAGAAGGAGGAGGAGGTACATAGCAAGGGGGTGGGGGGACAGGAAGGAACAAATGAGGCACTTGAGAAGTATAAGAAATGCTGGAGAACACTCAAGAAAGAAATCAGGAGAGCTGAAAGAAACCATGAGGTTCCTCGAGCACAGAAAGTGAAGGACTATCTCAAGGGATTCTACAGATATATTAAACGCAAAAAGATAGCAAGGGATAAAATTGGTCCTCTTGAAGATCTTCGATGCATGGAACCGAAGGAGATGGGGAAGATCTTAAATGGATAATTTGCATTTGTATTAGTTGGGAGCCGGATATAAAGTCTATAGAAGTGAGGCAAAGTGGGGAGAGCAGGGACGGTATAAGGGGTACTGATTGTGGATGATCAGCCATGATCACAGTGAATGGCAGTGCTGGCTATACGGGCCGAATGGCCTGCTCCTGCACCTATTGTCTATTGTCTATTTCAGAGTTAAAGTGATTACCTGACTTTAAGCAAATGAGGATGCATAAATCCCCAGTGCCTGACAAGCTGTTCCTTCGGATCTTGTGAGATGCTCCAGAAGTAATTGCAGGGGCTGAACCAGAGACATTTGAAACATACTTAGCAACAGGTCAGACGCCAACAAATTGGCGGATATCAAATGCTCTTCCGGTCATTAAGAAACTTTCTAAAAATAAACCAGGAAATTATAAGCCCGTGAGCCTGACATCACTGTTGGGTAAGTTATTGGAATTTTCTCTAAGCAACCAGATACGAAAGTATTTGGATGGGCAGGGACTGAAAGGGATAGTCAACATGGCTTTCTCTGGAGGTAATTCAGGAGGTAACTCTAGAGCAGGGTTTCCTGGTTTCGTTGTGCACACTGACCAGCAGATCGCATGATCAGAGAAAACTACCTCTGGGGGAATGTGGAAAGAGTAACGTGGGATTAGCGTAGGATCAGTGTCAATGGTGTTTGATGGTCTGCACGTACTCCGTGGGCCAAAGGGCCTGTTTCTGCTATGATTGACTGGAACACCCTTTTTTCCTTTCCTCTCTCACCTCTGCTGTCTTTTACTTTTTCACTCCGCATTCCCTCCCCCGAACAGCTGAATGCATTATATGGGACTCTGATGTGAAACCCCCTGTTCTCAGTCTGTCTGCATCCGATGATCAACAGGAGAACAGAACCGGGCAGAATTAACCAGAGGGATGTTTGAATTGGAATTGTAATGGCAACAGAAACACGAGTGAATAATTGACAGATTTTGTAGAGGAGCAGAATATTCAGCCACACACATTGCATGGCATCTCTCTGACCCTCCCGCGCACGACCCCCTCCCTCCCCCGTTCTGTATCAGGTCACCACCCTATTCCAGGAATGCTACTCATTTCTGTCTGTGGGTGAATTTGCATCTGTGGTTTTCATCACGTGATACCTGCGTGAGTGAAATGAAACAGCCCTTTGTTCTGAATATAATTTCCTGTTTTTGTCTCCATCCCTACTTAAAGAGGGAGTGGCATTTGCAATGTTCCATTCTGCCGAAGCCATCCCGGAATGTTGTGATTATTGAACGATCACGACTGATGCCTCCACAATCATTTCAACCCCCTCTTTCAGAACCCTGGGGTGTCGTCCATCTGGTTCAGGGGACTTATCGACTTTCAGACCTTTCAGCTACCCCAGCACTTTCTTTTCAGTTTGCAGAAGTCATTTCGTATTCCTGACCCGGTGACTGAGTGTCTGGTTTGACTGGTTCGCTAATTTGATTGTGGTAATATTTTATGTGTTATGTGTGTGAGTTACCTGCACTGCATGGTTTTGCTTGGCGGGGTAGGTGTATACGTTTGAATGACAATTCGCACAATTTGAATAATGTAGATCTGCATTGCTTATCGGTTCAGTGAACGATAGATGCTCTCTGTGAAATTTATGGTGTGAAAAGGGCAAAGCAGGGAGATCTCGAGATATTCCCAGAAATGAGAAAATCTTACACTGTAGCGGTGTGCTACAAGCAGCGCTAAAATTACGACACGGAGTCGGTAACTGCAGTCGAAGGAAAAACTTTATTCGAAAACTTCAGCCTCACTTTTAAGCCTCTGTCAACCGGCCCCCCATGGCGAAGAGGCTCCAAAGCTCTGTGCTCGCAAACCCCCGTAGGCTATCTAATTGTGAGTCGGTTCGGATACGCTAGGAAATGAGGCGCTACATAACCCCCCCCCCAGAACCGGCGATACACCCCCCAATGTCCACAGCCTGGGCCAGAACCTGCTTGGGAGGTCGGCCTCTGCGCCGAGGCGCCGGAAACTCGGCCGGTTGCGCCAGGTCCACATGGGCCGGCTTGAGGCGGTCCACCGTGAAAACCTCCTCCTTCCCCCCAACGTCCAGCACGAACGTGGACCCGTTGTTCCGGAGCACCGTAAACGGCCCCTCGTATGGCCGCTGCAGCGGTGGCCGATGCCCGCCCCTTCGTACAAACACAAACTTACAGTTCCGTAGGTCTTTGGGTACGCAGGTCGGGTGCTGCCCATGCTGTGAAGTGGGTATGGGGGCCAGGTTACCGAGCTTCTCGCGAAGTCTGCCCAGGACTGCAGCGGGTTCTTCCTCTTGCCCCCTCGGGGCTGGTAGGAACTCCCCGGGGACGGCCAGGGGCGCGCCGTATACCAACTCGGCCGACGAGGCGTGCAGGTCGTCCTTGGGCGCTGTGCGGATGCCGAGAAGGACCCAGGGAAGCTCGTCCGCCCAGTTGGCTCCTCGCAGGCGGGCCATGAGGGCCGACTTCAGGTGACGGTGGAAACGCTCCACTAGCCCGTTCGACTGTGGGTGGTAGGCAGTGGTGTGGTGCAGCTGAGTCCCCAAAAGGCTGGCCATAGCTGACCACAGGCTGGAGGTGAACTGGGCGCCTCTGTCGGAGGTAATGTGGGCTGGTACACCAAAGCGGGATATCCAGGTGGCGAGCAGGGCTCGGGCGCAAGATTCGGAGGTGGTGTCGGTGAGCGGGACCGCCTCTGGCCATCTTGTGAACCGGTCCACGATAGTCAGGAGGTAACGCGCTCCGCGCGACACTGGCAGGGGGCCCACGATATCCACATCAATGTGGTCGAAACGCCGGTGGGCGGGATGGAACTGCTGCGGTGGGGCTTTGGTGTGCCGCTGAACCTTGGCCGTCTGGCAGTGCATGCACGTTCTGGCCCATTCACTGACCTGTTTGCGGAGACCGTGCCAAACGAACCTGCTGGAAACCAGCCGGACAGTTGTCCGGATGGAGGGATGCGCCAAGTTATGAATGGAGTCGAAAACACGTCGCCGCCAGGCTGCGGGGACGACCGGACGGGGCTGGCCGGTGGCGACGTCACAGAGTAGGGTCCTCTCACCTGGGCCCACGGGGAGGTCCTGGAGCTGCAAACCAGACTGCGGTTCTGTAACTCGGAATCTCCTCATCTACCTGCTGTGCCTCTGCCAGTGCCTCAAAGTCTACCCCTTGGGGAAGGGCATGAACGGTAGGGCGAGAGAGCGCATCCGCCACGACATTGTCCTTACCCGAGACGTGCCGGACATCCGTTGTGTATTCAGAGATGTAGGACAGGTGGCGTTGCTGGCGGGATGACCAGGGGTCGGATGCTTTCGTAAACGCAAAGGTAAGCGGTTTGTGGTCCGTGAACGCGGTGAAGGGCCGACCTTCTAGGAAGTACCTGAAATGCCGGATTGCCAGGTAGAGCGCCAACAGTTCCCGGTCAAAAGCACTGTACTTGAGCTCGGGTGGCCGCAGGTGTTTGCTGAAAAACGCCAGGGGTTGCCAGCGACCTGCGATGAGCTGCTCCAGCACCCCACCGACTGCCGTGTTTGATGCGTCCACTGTGAGGGCGGTAGGGGTGTCCATTCTGGGATGTACTAGCATTGCGGCGTCAGCCAAAGCTTCCTTCGTTTGAACGAAAGCGGCGGCGGACTCCTCGTCCCAGGTAATGTTCTTGCTCGGACCCGACATCAGGGCGAACAGGGGGCGCATGATCCGGGCAGCTGAAGGGAGGAAGCGGCGGTAGAAATTGACCATACCTACGAATTCCTGAAGGCCTTTGATCGTGGTGGGTCGGGGGAAGTGGCGGACCGCATCTACCTTAGCGGGCAGAGGGGTTGCCCCGTCTTTAGTAATCCTGTGGCCCAGGAAGTCAATGGTATCAAGTCCGAACTGGCATTTGGCAGGGTTGATTGTAAGACCGTACTCACTCAGTCGGGCGCAGAGTTGACGGAGGTGGGACAGATGCTCCTGACGACTGCCGCTGGCTATGAGGATGTCATCCAAATAGATGAACGCGAAGTCCAGGTCCCGTCCCACCGCGTCCATTAACCGCTGGAACGTCTGTGCGGCATTCTTCAGGCCGAACGGCATGCGGAGGAACTCGAAGAGGCCAAACGGGGTGATGAGAGCCGTTTTGGGGACGTCGTCAGGATGCATCGGGATTTGATGGTACCCTCGGACAAGGTCGACCTTGGAGAAGATCCGGGCGCCGTGCAGGTTTGCCGCAAAGTCCTGAATGTGCGGCACAGGGTAGCGGTCCGGTGTGGTAGCCTCGTTCAGCCTGCGGTAGTCGCCGCACGGTCTCCAGCCCCCCGTCGCTTTGGGCACCATGTGCAGGGGGGAAGCCCAGGGGCTGTCGGACCGCCGGATGATCCCCAATTCCTCCATTCTCTGGAACTCCTCCTTCGCCAGTCGGAGCTTGTCCGGGGGAAGCCGCCGAGCACGGGCATGGAGGGGTGGTCCCTGTGTCGGGATGTGGTGCTGTACGCCGTGCCTGGGCATGGCTGCTGTGAACTGCGGTGCCAGAACCGATGGGAACTCCGCCAGGACCCTGGTGAAATCGTTGTCGGACAGCGTGATGGAGCCGAGGTGAGGGGCTGGCAACTGGGCCGCGCCCAGGGAGAACGTCTGAAAGGTCTCGGCGTGTACCAGTCTCTTCCTGGGCAGGTCAACCAGCAGGCTGTGAGCTCGCAAAAAATCCGCACCCAGAAGCGGTTGGGCTACGGCGGCCAGTGTGAAGTCCCACGTGAACTGGCTGGGGCCGAACAGTAGCTGCACCTGACGGGTGCCATAGGTCCTTACTGTGCTGCCATTCACGGCCCTCAGGGGGGGACCCGGTGCCCTGCTGCGGGTGTCGTAACTCGTCGGAGGTAAAAAGCTGATCTCAGCCCCAGTATCGACCAAAAACCGGCGTCCCGACCTTCTATCCCACACATACAGGAGGCTATCCCGATGGCCAGCCGCCGTAGCCATCAGCGGCGGCTGGCCCTGGCGTTTCCCGGGAACTTGCAGGGCGGGCGGCAACGGCGGGCTTCTGCGCCCCACCGCTGGTGGTAGAAGCACCAGTGTTCATTGGGCCGGGGGTTAGTGGGCTCTGCGGCCGGGCCCGGACTGGTTTGCTGACGGGAGCGTGGCTGGGAGATCTGTGCGATGGACGCCCCGCTCACCTTTTTGGCGTTCCACAGCAAGTCCGCCTGGGCTGCCACCTTCCGGGGGTCACTGAAATCCGCGTCGGACAGCAGCAGGCGTATGTTCTCGGGCAGCTGCTCCAGGAATGCCTGCTCAAACATGAGGCCTGTGTGTCCCTCGGCCAGAGACAACATCTCATTCATTAAAGCCGATGGAGGTCTGTCGCCCAAGCCATCCAGGTGCAGTAAACGGGCAGCCCGCTCGCGCCGTGAGAGTCCGAAAGTCCTGAGGAGCAGGGCTTTGAATTCCGTGTACTTGCCGTCTGCCGGGGGCGACTGTACGAACTCCGCGACCTGGGCAGCTGTGTCCTGGTCGAGGGAGCCCACCACGTAGTAGTAGCGGGTGTCTTCTGAGGTGATCCTGCGAACGTGGAATTGGGCTTCGGCTTGCTGGAACCATAGGTCCGGGCGCTGTGTCCAGAAACCCGGCAGTTTCAACGAAACCGCATGAACAGAGGCGGCGTCGGTCATTTCTGGTCCAAAAATCGTTTGGACCGTCGGGGTCACCAATTGTAGCGGTGTGCTACAAGCAGCGCTAAAATTACGACACGGAGTCGGTAACTGCAGTCGAAGGAAAAACTTTATTCGAAAACTTCAGCCTCACTTTTAAGCCTCTGTCAACCGGCCCCCCATGGCGAAGAGGCTCCAAAGCTCTGTGCTCGCAAACCCCCGTAGGCTATCTAATTGTGAGTCGGTTCGGATACGCTAGGAAATGAGGCGCTACAACACAATGATAAATAGTTACGGGGGGAGGGGGCGTTATTAACACGTCAACCTCACCTCATGGCTTCTGGATTGAAACTCTGCAATTCTCTCCATCGGTAGGCGGATGGTTTGATTGAGGGATTCCCAGAGAAAGTTGACAAGTTGGTGGAAGGTGGGCGAATGAGGGAGATGTGATGATCCGTCACTGAAAACAGAATTTCTCATGGAGTAGATTGAATGGACGGACGCGTTTGAGAGGCCTGGTGGGCTCCTGCTACTCCGATGTTGCTGGGTTCAGCGGAGCCGGCAGAAAGCCTCGCGCTTGGCTGCACGAAGTGAAGGCGGAGTCGTTCATAATGTTGGAACGGATTATCATTATGGGAAAAAGAACATCCCTGATGAACAGAAGGAGAACGCTTCACCCCTCCCGCTCCGTCATTCAATACAACCCTGACTGACATGAGGGACAAAAGGAGAACGCTTCACCCCTCCCGCTCCGTCATTCAATACAACCCTGACTGACATGAGGGACAAAAGGAGAACGCTTCACCCTCCCGCTCCGTCATTCAATACAACCCTGACTGACATGAGGGACAAAAGGAGAACGCTTCACCCCTCCCGCACCGTCATTCAATACAACCCTGACTGACATGAGGGACAAAAGGAGAACGCTTCACCCCTCCCGCTCCGTCATTCAATACAACCCTGACTGACATGAGGGACAAAAGGAGAACGCTTCACCCTCCCGCTCCGTCATTCAATACAACCCTGACTGACATGAGGGACAAAAGGAGAACGCTTCACCCCTCCCGCTCCGTCATTCAATACAACCCTGACTGACATGAGGGACAAAAGGAGAACGCTTCACCCTCCCGCTCCGTCATTCAATACAACCCTGACTGACATGAGGGACAAAAGGAGAACGCTTCACCCCTCCCGCACCGTCATTCAATACAACCCTGACTGACATGAGGGACAAAAGGAGAACGCTTCACCCCTCCCGCTCCGTCATTCAATACAACCCTGACTGACATGAGGGACAAAAGGAGAACGCTTCACCCTCCCGCTCCGTCATTCAATACAACCCTGACTGACATGAGGGACAAAAGGAGAACGCTTCACCCCTCCCGCTCCGTCATTCAATACAACCCTGACTGACATGAGGGACAAAAGGAGAACGCTTCATCCCTCCCGCTCCGTCATTCAATACAACCCTGACTGACATGAGGGACAAAAGGAGAACGCTTCACCCGTCCCGCTCCGTTATTCAATACAACCCTGACTGACATGAGGGAGAAAAGGAGAACGCTTCACCCCTCCCGCTCCGTCATTCAATACAACCCTGACTGACATGAGGGACAGAAGGAGAACGATTCACCCCCCCCCCCCCGCTCCGTCATTCAATACAACCCTGACTGACATGAGGGACAAAAGGAGAACGCTTCACCCCTCCCCCCGCTCCGTCATTCAATACAACCCTGACTGGCATGAGGGACAAAAGGAGAACGCTTCACCCCTCCCTCTCCGTCATTCAATACAACCCTGACTGACATGAGGGACAAAAGGAGAACGCTTCACCCCTCCCTCTCCGTCATTCAATACAACCCTGACTGACATGAGGGACAAAAGGAGAACGCTTCACCCCTCCCGCTCCGTCATTCAATACAACCCTGACTGACATGACGGACAAAAGGAGAACGCTTCACCCCTCCTGCTCCGTCATTCAATACAACCCTGACTGACATGAGGGAGAAAAGGAGAACGCCTCACCCCTCCTCCCCGCTCCGTCATTCACTACAACCCTGACTGACATGAGGGACAAAAGGTGAACGCTTCACCCCTCTTGACAACAAGCAAAGACAATAGGTTAGAGTGTGATAAAGGGGAAACCTCTGACAGAATTTCCTTCAAGGCTTCAGTAACTCTTGCAAACAGTGTTCAATAGTAAACGTATAACAACGGCGATGAACACTTCTGCTGTACTCGTATTAAAGTATTCTTTTGGCATAACACTTTGCTCCGAAACGATTTAGAAAACTTACAAAGAAAATAGTCACTTTCATCGTTACACAGGAATGTCACCAAACTATTTAGCCTGAATAACTTCAGCACAATTTCATTGTATTAGTTGTTTAGATATGTAGTAAGGACTCTACCCGAAAGAATGTCACGAAAAATCTCATTTTAAAAACATCCACATCCTTGGGACAATAGATTACAGACAGCACGTCTGCATGACTACCAGCACAATCAGTAAGTTACATCAGTTTGTTATTTTATTTTCCAGGGCGATGTTGTAATTCCTGTGTCCCGGTGGGGATCGCCTCTTGTTTAAATTAAGGGCTGGACCAGTGTCGTTCTCGGAAATTTCATTCAGAGTGATTGCACGTGAGTGGCAGCGACTGATCGTCCCTCACAGAAAGTGATCGAGGAATTTTATCCAATCAGGAGAATACGCTTTTCTTATCATTGTTGCTATTGGCGTTCCTTGTGAGCTTCTGTGAGCAAACGGAAACATACAAATGTGTGTGTGAGTTCCTTTCAATCGTTGTGCAGCAAAGCCACGTCGCTTGACCAGAACGTGTTCTCAATTACTCGGTCGGTGCAATTGCCGCCACTGTCCACAAACATTCGCTCTCTGTGTGGCTGCCAGGTCATTTTTCAATTTGTTTGCTCTGGAGAAATGCGGTGCAGGTTGAAATCTATGCAAAATAATTTCCAACATATCAACTAGTCAAATAATGTCGCTGCAGGGCAATTCTAAGAAATAGCATGAGTCTACACTGCGGTTCCATAAGATAACACGACCACAGGAGCAGAATTAGACTCTTCAGCCCATCGACTCTTTCCTATCCGGTAACTGCAGTAGATTCGTTAATGTGCGGCACTGAACTCGCCGGTGTAACACGGTAGCACATGAAATCAAAATGCTTGGCACGTCTGACTTCGCTTTTTCCTGTTTGTCTGATTTCTTCATTTTGCCGATTCGTTCAATTTATTTTGCACAATATTCCAGACTGGCAATATTCCGATGACATGCACAAACATCTCAACATTTACAAACTGAAATATGCCAATGGAGTTAGTTATTAAGTGAAAGGCAGAGGCGGTCCAATAAAACTTAGAGAGAGAAAGCAGGAATTGGAAAATGCATTAACAGTCAACCAATTTCAATTTTGTCTGAAAGGCGTTTCAAACTGCAAATATGAAAAGTCCTTTGCATAAAAACGTATTTGTTTCATTTCATTACTTGCCAATCGTTAATATATTTTAACTCCTGCTTCCTCTCGCTAAGTTTTATTGCAGAGTTATTTCAGATGAAGGTTTGCCTTTGATTTATGGCGGTTTTGTAAATAAATAGCACTGGCATGTTCGGGATATTTTTGGAATGCTTGACCATATCTGGACAGACCCGCATCATTACAGCTCGTAGCATCCGCTTGAGGATTTTACCCGGGTTATACAGTTGACAATGGCGATAGTGTTTAGAAATACCAGAAGTCAGTGTAATTCTTATTGTCACGGACAGATACGCTTGAACATCACCGAGCAAAATGTGCCGATTCTGATCATAGAAGCGCGAAGGAAAGCAAGATTTCTGACAACTTCTGGGATTTCCATGAACCTCGTTGTCTGAGAATGGAAAAGGAAATGCTGTGAAATGTCAACAGTCCGGGAAATATTTGTGGAAAGGGAAATGCATTTAATGTTCCGGGTCTGTCTGATGAAGACTCTCATACCTCAGTCAGTAGTTCTGTGTCCCATTCTCCACTGCTGTCTGACCTATTGAGTGCATCTATCATAATCTGTTTTATTGTAAGCTCCAATTTCCCGCACCAGTACAGACATTTCTATTTCACTATTTTGTTACTCTGCCGTTGTTTAGCTAAAACATGGAAGCCTTACGTTTCTGCGGAAGTGACACAATTGGTAAGTAATTGTGTTTTGTCACTGTATTAAACCGTATTACATCTCAATCAGAGAAAGTACAGATTAATGAAGCATGTTTCAGCAATCTACATTAATTTAGGAAGTGAAGACAGACAACTCAGATTACCGAGAAAGTTTCCACCCGGACTTTGCTACTTTTTTTGCTGTTCTCACATTGGGTCTCGATATTAATCGACATTGCACCGAAACCACCGGCGAACTCCCGTGTCTAGAATTCAGCGAGATCTCAACATTTGCACCGGGCAGTTTTAAACGGGAGTAAATAACCGGGAGCTGCCGGTTCGTTTAAAGCGAAGAGGGGTTTGTTTTCCTTCTGTGAGAAGCAAGAGGCGCATTCTTAAACTCAAAATAATTCCGATTTTACCGTCAGCCGGCAGCAAGGATGTTGACAAAATAGTATCGGTCTGTTGTTCTCAGAGCAAATTATACAAATAATTTGCTGGAAATTGCATATTGATAGGAAGAGGAGTGTGATCAGAATCACCGAGTTGCAGAAATGCGAGCTGACACACATTCCCCTTCCTCAGCTTGGTGCTGGTGTCTCGGCCTCCAACGTGGACTCTTCATTCGTTCCACAGACGCTGCCTCTCCTGCTGAGGATTTGTGTGTGTCTCTCCGGTACCTGTCGAACATTTTGGGAAATTGGACTAACAGTACAGATCGTCCGTACGCTTCACTACACTTTATAGTGGCTATCACGAATAATCTGGATTACTCATTTAATAGAAAACACACGTTGATTTGAGCAGAAGTGGCTTAATCTATGGCAGTGCATGCTGTCTACCTAAACCTTTCTCATCCTCATTGATCACGGCGAGGAAAGAAGCCACGTGAGCAGAGAGAGTTTATTTAACTTCCCAGAATTCAGAGTGGCAAGCCTTCTATTGGGGAAACACACTCAGTGCCTCTGGTGTGTGACGTGCCATTGGGCTGAGGGGTGAGCAAGAGATGAATATTAAATTCGCAGTGTCTCCAACGGCAGGTCAAACACCAAGAATTATTCCGACTCCTGGCAAGTGAATAGGTGAAATTGAGAGACAAGAGACAGCAATTGCGGGTGATAGTATACTGGTTTTAACTAATCCCATTCGAGCATTGACAGGACTGGGTAGAGTGGAAATGGAGAGGATATTTCCTATTGTGTCGGGAATCTGGGACCAGAGGTCACTGGTGAGGAGGACGCACCTTTAGAACTGAGATGAGGAGCAACTTCTGAAGCCAGAGAGAGATGGATGTCTGGAATTCTTTGCCACACACGGCTGTGGGGGCTAGGTCAATGGGTACATTTTGGGTAGAGGTCAATAGTTTCTTGGTTATTAAGGATGTCAAAGGTTATGAGGATAAGGCCAGAGAAAGGATCTGAGAGGGAAAATAAATCACCACGGTGGAATGGCGGAGCAGACACGGTGACTCGAATGGCCTAATTCTGCTTATCCCTCTGAAAACCTCGCTTCCCCTCCGAGAGGCGCCCCTTCCGCACTCACCCTGCAGCATCAAGAACCGCCTTTGACTCCTACCCAGTTCTGACGAACTACTCCGAATTAAAATTTTAACTGCTCTTCTCTTCCTACAGATCAGAACTGACAGCCTAATATATCTAGAATTTTCTAGATTCTAGACCAAAATCTCGAAATTTGGTCACGAATTTCACATTTATATTCTTTATGACTTTAGTCCTTTCAGTCCTAATGTCTTACGTCTTAATTTTAAGTTCAAAGTCAATTTATATTCAGGTATGTTTCTATCACTGGGCACCAACTTGTGATTCGATTTTCTTGCAGGCTGTTACAGGAATATTAAGAAATGCAGTATAATTCACAGCAGAATAAGACAAAGCTCTGATTCCATACTTGTTTTCTCTTTTCTGACGCCCAGTGAACATAGTGGCGATTGCAATCCTGTCCCGGGGGAAGTGCGGCCTCTCCACGTGCACCACTAGCTACCTGGTTGCCATGGCTGCGACGGATCTGATGGCTGTCGTCACTGCATTCTTTACCCGGATCAAGTACTATTTCCCGGGATCCTTCCTGGAGCCGTATTCCTTGTGTATTCTTTGCGTATTCCTTGCGTATTCTTTGTACTGCAATGTGCTTCCAGAGACTGTTCGGTCTGGCTCACCGTCACCTTCTCCTTCGATCGGTTTGTCGCCATTTGTTGTCAGAAGTTAAAAGCCAGCTATTGCACAGGAAGGAGCTCGGCCTTGGTTCTGGTGATCACCTGCACTATTATGTGTTTAAAAAATATCCCCTTCTATTTCGTTTATAAGCCAAGAGAGATACTCGATGGTGTATTGTGGTTTTGTAAGGTCGTTCCAGCTTATTTCACTGAACACCAGTGGGTGAGCTTTGACCGATTCGACAAGAGTTTAACTCCTCTGATTCCATTCGCACTAATTCTGATCCTCAACGCCCTGATGGTCCGGCACATTTTAGCGGCCAGTCGGGTTCGTAAGGGACTGAGGGGTCAGAGAAAGGGGGAGAATTGCAGTGACCCGGAAATGGAAAGCAGGCGGCGCTCTGCGATCCTCCTCTTCACCATATCCGGCAGCTTTATCATTTTGTGGTTGGCGACTGTTGTCAATTTCTTCTATTATAACGTCGGAGGGACAGATCCAAATAATTACACCGATTCTGAATTTATCTTACAGTCACTTGGATTCATGTTGCAGAACCTGAGTCTGTGCACGAACACATTTATATATGGAGTAACACAGTCTTAAGTTCAGAGAGCAGTCCATAGCCGCAGTTAAATGGCCAGTGATCACAATTGTACGATTAATCAGGAGACAAAACAACTGACGGTAGACAGTGTTTATTCCTAATGGCTCCAAACTAGATATTGTGATCTCTCGCTGAAAATAATTCCGACCTGCTTCCTGCAGCCTAGGTGTGACTACCTCCCTGTAGCTCTCATCTCTGACTGCCTCATTCTCCCTTATGAGTCGAAGGTCATCCAGCTGCTGCTCCAGATTCCTCACACGGTCTTTCAGATCGCCCAGCCGCAAGCACTTCTGGCAGATGTGACTCTGCGGGAGAGGGGAGATCCCCCAAGACTGCCACATCTCACAGGAGAGGCACATCACCGTCTCAGGAGCCATTGTAAAGACTAACTGGGAACAAGATCGTCCTCCGCCTCTTCTCGTCGAAGCCTCTCGAGTCAAACCCTCAAATCTCCAGTCCTTCACTGGCCGCTTTCCACAGGCCGCTCCGTTTGAGGTAAATCTCTATTTATTTGTTTGAGCTTTTCAAACTGCTTGGTCACGTGACCTCAATTGCCCAATCAGCTGCTTTCTGCTGAGTCTGATCTATTCAAATCTTAATTGTCCAATCAACGGCTTTCTGCTGAGCTATTCAAATCTTGACTGACTTGATTGCACAGTCCAACTGCCAAAACTGCCAGAATCTCTCGAGTCAAAGCCTCAAATCTCCACTCCTTCACTGGCCGCTTTCGACAATACAATATAATTCATCAATATCACAGCAGAGGAAAGCGAAGTTCTGATTCTATATCTGCTTTCCCTTCTCTGCCGCCCAGTGAACAGTTTCTTCAAGTATATCGCCAGAGGAACAGATCCCAATAATAACACGGATTCTGAATTTATCTTACAGTCACTTGGGTACATGTTACAGAACCTGAGTCTGTGCACGAACACTTTTATATATGAAGTAACACAGTCTAAGTTCAGAGAGCAGTTCATAGCCGCAGTTAAATGGCCAGTGATCACAATTGTACGCTTAATCAGGAGACAAAACAACTGACAGCAGCCAGGGTTTATTTTCAATGGCCCCCGACTGTGCTGTGATACTGAAATCCAGATATTGTGATCACTCGCTGAAAATAATACCGATAGCGACCAGAATGTTAATTCAACAGAGGCCATAATGTTAGATCAACAATTTCGCTGTTTGTGCTTTGGAGCAGTCACATTTCAAGATTCATGATTCAGGTTTAACGATCGAATAATGTCATTCTCTGTAGAGAAGTGTAAGGAGAACGAAGTGTTTGTGACTACAGATTTAATGCGGCACAAAAAAAAAAGAAACCAAAATATATAATACACATCAGGATATAAAGGTTTACTTCTCAGGAATTACTTTCACCGAAGAAAACAGGAATCAGCAATCCATGCAAGCAGATACAATTCTGATAAGAAGTATACGCCAGTAAACTTAAATGAGAGAGCGACCCACAAACACGGAGACGTCACCACTATTGAGGAAACAGTTAACCAATGGAAGAGTCTGACTCCCCATGGAAGACATCCCCACAGTCTGAGCAGACTAGACGTCAACAAGGAGGTGTCGAACGCCTCGCTCAGGGATGGAGATCTCTTCCCAGAAACAGAAGTGTTCCTTGTAGGAATACAGAGCCAGGTGGTTAACACAGAAAATATCAAAAATACATCATTAAAGTCCAACAAATTCAGAGATGATAAATGTAGAAAATGTCAAGAATACCCAGAAACAATCCAACACATTACAAGATCTTGTACTAGTTTATTTTTATCTGATTACCTCCACAGGCAAAATCATCAATCATGAAATCTTGCTTTAAAATGCAAACTCATAAAATAACCGACTGCTCGTTATAAATACAAGCCTGATTCAGGTCTAGAGTCAGAATAACACAAATTATATGATGACGGATCAGTTATTACAGGTCAGACAGTCCATAAGAACCGTCCGGATATAATAATCCGGTGTAAACAGGAAAGCACCATTTATTGAACAGATGTAATCATTTCAAAGATAGATAACTTACAGAAATCAATAAGCAAAAATCCTAGGAGTATTCTGAATTAAAATAAGAAATTGAAAGTCTTTGGAACATGTCCAGGGTATACATTGTCCCGATATTAATATATACAACTGCTGTCACGCCAAAGTCACTACACAATGGCATTAAACAATTATGGAGCCACGTTACTAAGCACCACTGGAATGGCTGGAAAGTTTGCAGCAATTGGGAAATGACTGTGCTTGTCGGTGTTGGCATGGTGGGCCGAATAGCCTGATTGTATACTATATAAACATCTGGATCTGTGATCATGTTCACTGCTGTCTTTGGTATCATCGCCAGGTTGATGTTCAGTCAATAGGGTTTTTAATTCCAGTAATATCAAATGCAGTATGTAGCCATCCAGAGTTACAAGCCAATCCTATAGAGTCATGTGACTAGGCACTATACCACTGCTTCAGAGCAAAACAGCCCTTCATCAAGAAGATGTGAAATCAAAGCGGGTCTATACCCTCGGCCCTACCAACCCGTTCCGTCCTTCATCAAAACCACGACAGATCTTTCATCCCGGCAACATTTGTTCTGTACATTCACTCTCCGATCATGTGCACCTTACGCATGCGCAGGCATCAACTGTTGATAAAGGTACCGTCGACGTTTCGGGCCACGACTCTTCGAACGATTGTACTTTTTTCGATACATACAGTCTGGCTCCTGAGTTCTTCCAGCATTTTGTGTGTGTTACTTGTATTTACAGAATCTGCAGATTCTCTCTTGTTTGCAATCGATCTGACACGGTTCGGTCCGGAAATCCATCGCTTTCTGTTTTGAACGCGGATCAGAGCTGCTTCCTGCATTTTGGGAGGCCGAGAAACACCGAGCACGTAGCCTCGCAGGGTTATATAACAAAATGGGTCCTTCAGCTAATAACGCCCACCGGCATCATTACAATTACACTCATTCTATTGACTAACATTCTACTGGACCGTTTTACTATGCATCTTACAGATGCTCCAGGACTGTCTACACCATCCCCTCAAACAGACTCCGAATAGGCTTTGTGCGAAAAATAGTTTATTTGGATGTCCCTCAATCCAACGTGTCCTACCATTAGACATATCCCGGATTAGGAAACACCTCAAGATATTTACCCTAATAACAGTCTTCGATTCCTCTATTAGTTCACACCTCAGACTCTCTTACCACAATGAAAACGTGCGGAATTCTATCCCTACCCGTCCCGTAGCTGACCTGCTCCATTGCGGGGCAGATAGTGGAGAATGACATCTACACCCCATCTAGTGCAACGATGTCCTGCCTACAGTGTGGGGAACGAGACATCTACACTTCACTCTCACCGCTCTTCTAACAGGTGCGTCAAACATCCATATTCTCCCATTACTGGCAGGTGAATAAAGACATTCACCCTGTTTGCTTCACCCCTGATTTATTTAATGCGGAAGGATCTGACATTCGAGTATCACGAGATTCATGGCCTGTCAGTACGCTGGAGCAGGGATCCAATCGCAGACTCAGTACTGTGCACAGTAATATTAATTGAGTAACAAATCCCGAGGTGCGAAGAAAGTCGGCGTCGCAGTTCAGGCTGAGATCAAAACATCCAGAGAAATCGAAAACCGGAATCGGGAAACAGGCAGAGTCGATATTCGGACAGACAGAGTTCAGGTGCGAATGCTGGAAAGGCTCAGGAAAGTTCACCGGCACAATCTGACAACAAACAGGTGAAAACACAGGACTGAAATACACTGAGCAATGAACAGAGAGGCAGATGATAGGTGGAGCACAATGAGACAGAAGTGGCAGCAAAACAGGTAATAATGAGAAACAGGTGAGAGGCGGAGATCTTTCCTGGCCTGGAGATATAGAGGATCTCCCGGAAGGTTGTGTGTGAAATGACGACAGCTTGGCAAGGTCGCTCTCTGTCATTCCCCAGCACTCTGACCTATACAAGAGTGTGGACAGATCACAGCTCTGCAAAGCTTCACTTTGGGGTGTACGCTGTAGTTGGTTGATCTACATATGTTGTTTCATTGGCCTGAAGACATTACTCGCTGAGTCTGCACTGGATTGTGTCCCTGGTCCCCCCATCCTGCTGAATGATGCTGCGCAGGTCGGTGAATCTGCCGGTGCTGGGTAAGTCGATGCTACGGGCCTTGACGAGAGGAGGAGACTCTGCATTGAGGGTCACGGTCTCAGTCTTTCTCTGGCTGACTGTCCAACCAGTGTACAGTGTGTGTATCTGTGACAGTAATGTGAGGCCATCCGCAAAGTCAAGCTCTTCCAAACAGAGAATGGAGTCCACCTAATGTCTCTCTGTTTATCTTTCGTCGCTTCCCTCATAACACAGTCAATCACTGGGTTAAACAATATCGCCGGCATTATACAGCCTTGCCTGACTCCTGTCCTGACTTCAAAGCTCAGGTTTCTAGCCCTAAATGTGCATAGAATCTCAGGATGAGTTGGACAATTTTGGAAAGGGTCCTGCATAATCTGAGAGTCCGCCAGAAGCTCTCCCTATGAATGCGATCAAAAGTCTTTCCAAACTCCACGAAGTTTACATATAGTTGTCTCCGCCGCTCTGCGCTCTGCTCTGTGAAGTTCTGCAGCGTGAAGATCTGCCCGTCAGAGCCTCTGTTCTTCCTGAAGCGAGCTTGCTCCTTCCTCAAGCACACGTCGGTAGCAAATGTCATCCACTGGACAAAGGCTTTGTCCAGAATCATGCTGGACACTGACAGCAGAGTGATGATTGTCCAGTTTTTTTTTTTGTTGAGAATATGACTAAACACGTTGATGAAGGTAGAGCTGTAGTGGTCTATATGGATTTCACAAGGTAACCCATGTACGGCTTACTGAGAAAGTCAGGAGGCATAGGATCCAAGGGAACATTGCTTTGTGAATCCAGAACTAGCTTTCCCACAGAAGGCAAAGAGTGGTTGTAGACTGGTTACATTCAGCATTGAGGTCGGTGTGCCTCAGGGATCTGTTCTGGGACCCCTACTCTTTCTGATTTTTGTCCTGGATGAGGAAGTGGAGAGATGGGTTAGTAAATTTACTGATGACACAAAGGTTGGCGGAGTTGTTGATAGTATGAAGGGCTATCAGAGGTTACAGCGTGACACTGATAGGATGCAAAACTGGGCTGAGAAGTGGAAGATGAAGTTCAACCCAGATAAGTATGAGGCGTTTCATTTTGGTAGGTCAAATATAATGGTGGAATATAGTATTCATGGCAAGAGTCTTGGCAGTGTGGAGGATCAGAGGGATCTTGGTGTCCGAGTCCATAGGACACTCAGAGCTGCTGCGCAGGTTGACTCTGTGGTTAAGAATGTATACCGCACATTGGCCTTCATAAATCACGGGACTGAGTTTAGGGGCCGAGAGGTAATGCTGCAGCTATATAGTACACTGGTCAGACTCCACTTGGTGTACTGTGCTCGGTTCCGGTCGGCTCACTGCGGGAAGGATGTGGAAACCATAGAAAGGGTGCAGAGGAGATTTACAAAGATGTTGCCTGGATTCGGAAACGTGCCTTATGAGAATAGGTTGAGTGAAATCGGTCTGTTCTCCTTGGAGTGATGCAGGATGAGAGGTGACCTGATAGAGGTTTATAAGATAATGAGAGACATTGATCGTGTGGATAGTCAGAGGTTCTTTCTAAGGGCTGAAGTGACTAACACGAGACGGCACAATTTTAAGGTGCTTGGAAGGAGTTTCAGAGGAGACGTCAGGGGTACATTTTTTACTCAAACAGTGGTGAGTACGTGGAATGGGCTGCTGGCAACGGTGGTGGAGTCGGATACGATAGGGCCTTGTAAGAGACACCTCGACAAGTGCATAGAGCTGAGAAAAATAGAGGGCTCTGGGTAATGACAAGTAACGACTGTAAGGTGACGACATGTTCGGCGCAGCTTTTTGAGCCAAAGCGCCTGTATTACGCTGTAGATTTTCTACGTTTCTACTTCCGTGTTTCAATGTAATGTGGTCTGTTTCATTACGTTTCGGATAATATTCTATATTGTACTTGTTTACGGTTTGCACGGTTTATTCTTTTTCCATCTTTGTGGCTTGATGGTTTTTGTTACGATGTGGGGAATGCTACTTTTTAAAAATGGTTTGAGGGGACAGTTTTGTTTTAAACACAGAGATGCTTTCACACCCGTAATGTGCCAGAGGGGACTGTTGAAAAGACTACAGTCACTATCTGTAAAAGACTATTGTTTGAACAATGCACCCTGCAGCACCTCTTCCTCCATGAATGGGTGAATAATAGTGGCTGGAATATGGATTCTGTGGTCATTTCTGTCTGAGCTCATGGCAGGTTAGTTGACCGCGTTCTTCACCCTCTTCCAGAACTTGAACTAGGTGGCTGCGTAAACAAATGTCTCTGTGCAGAGGTAATACTTTTACAGCAAATTCCACCTTGTGAGACATATTCAGACTCGTTCCACTATGCTCCTGCTAAGTGATTTCATGATTATAATAATCTGCTAATTATTACAAAAAATAGATAACGGGATTAAGAGACTGTGTGTGGTCGCCGGCTTCAGAACTACAGGTGATTTTTCGAGGCCCAATGTCATGGCATGCTGGCTTTTATAACAAGAGGAATTGAGTACAGGAGTAAAGAGGTCCTTCTGCAGCTGTACAGGGCCCTAATGAGACAGCACCTGGAGTATTGTGTGCAGTTTTGGTCTCCAAGTTTGAGGAAGGACATTCTTGCTATTGAGGGAGTGCAGCGTAGGTTCACGAGGTTAATTCCCGGGATGGCGGGACTATCATATGTTGAAAGATTGGAGCGACTGGGCTTGTATACACTGGAATTCAGAAGGATGAGAGGCGATCTAATTGAAACATATAAGATTATTAAGGAATTGGACACTCCGGAGGCAGGAAGCATGTTCACGCTGATGGGTGAGTCCAGAACTAGAGGCCACAGTTTAAGAATAAGGGGTAGGCCATTTAGAACAGAGGTGCAGAAAAACTTTTTCACCCAGAGAGTAGTGGATATGTGGAATGCTCTGCCCCAGAAGGTAGTGGAGGCCAAGTCTCTGGATGCATTCAAGAGAGAGTTAGATAGAGCTCTTATAGATAGCGGGGTCAAGGGATATGGGGAGAGGGCAGGAACGGGTTACTGATTGTGTATGATCAGCCATGATCACAGGGAATGGCGGTGCTGGCTAGAAGGGCCGAATGGCCTACCCCTGCACCTACTGTCTATTGTCTGTGAGCCCATTCCGTACCCGGGTCCACTGCAGCTGGAGGCTGAACAAGAGGGATTTTGTTTCTGGAGTTGGAGATCCGTGTGTGTGCTTGCCTTGGAGGGAGAAACGGAGCTTGTTTTGTTGCTGGTCTTTTGTTTCTTGTTGTCTCCCATTCTGTTCTATTCCAAGCATCTCATAGCTGCTCATTTTGTGGAAAAACCGTATTTCAAAGACATTTTAAGTTGTATATTATTTCTTGACCACTCATGAGGAAAATAAGACAGCAGGACAAATTAATAAAAGAAAAACATGATTAATTAACTGTGTTGTTTACTGGATTGTAAATACATTCGTAATTCGGATCCCTGCTGTGACTCTCCCCCCGGAGTATACTCTGCACTATAATAACGACTACACTCAGTAACCTGATTCATTGGGATGATCAGGTCTGATTCGCGAGAAGATGGGGTACCCGCTAATTTTCCGGATAGACCGGATCTATTACCCGGTTCTTGCTGCCGTCGGTGTCCCAGGTGAGATGAACACGATTGAGGTTAAATATCATTGTCCAGCTACGGTCAGTCTTTATCCGTGCGGAGCGTTTAAAGTCATTAAGATCAGTTTGTTTTAATTTTCTTCAATGGAATATTAACGGAGACAGGGAAATGTCCTGTTTCCATAAATTTCAATAAATGATGCCAATGTGAAAAGGCTCTATTTGATGTCCAGGGAGCAGATCAGTGATAATTCATGTTTCTTTTTTAAAGTCAGTTGTTCCAAACATCATACATGTTAATATTAAATATAGACATATTAAATCAGTACTTTTTACCCATTATCTGGTTTTCGCATCTGCTATTGATGTGAGGTCTCTGCTGCTTATTTGGTTCAGTTTGTGGTTCGCCAGCGGACTGGAATAAGTGATTTGTCACGTTATCAGTCAGTGATGCCCATCGCCAGTAGTTCCCATTCCCCTCGAGACTCAGGAGATGCAGATTCTGACACTTGCTGATCTGAACGGAATGCTTCGACCCTGTTCGTCGACAGATATACACCTCTGAGTTCGGACAACAGATTGTTTTCCATTCTCTTCAAGACTCTGCCGTAGAAACAATCGAAGGGACGATCCTCTGGACCAAGATGGACTCACAAATCATGTATTCCGCAGTTCATAAAGCTAAACTCTAAAAATCTGTCCTCCTGCACCTTAAGTAAAATCAATATCTGGTCATCTACCTCTCCCAGCTGAAAGGACTCTGAGATCCGCCGCTTTCTGTGTGAAACGTGTCTCCTCATTTCAGTCCTAAGCACAACAAGGGGATAGTCAGAGTATTGTCAGGGTTTTTTTTTGCCTCACCAGCCACTAAAAAATTACTAAATACCGCATGTTCCTTCAAAAAGAGGTAAATAAATTACATATGCTGGAATTTTCAGCGGGTGACACAGTGGATTTGCACAGAGAAAGATATCGAAACTTCAGGGTCGATCGTGAGTCATCCGGACAGTTGTGATTGTTACTAACATCACATTTCACTTGTCAACACATCGAGTAACTTCAACAATCAGTTACTTCCTCTATTCGTTCATGCAGGAGGTCATGTGTAATCATAAAATGAAATGTATTCAATTCAGAATTGGGGGAATTTATACTTGACCCTTTCTATATTTAAATTTCTTTATATACGCCGTAATTATGTCAATGTATTTGTAGATTTCCTGTCTCTTGCAGTGAACTTGGTGGCAATTGTGATCCTGTCACGAGGAAGGTGCGGTTTGTCCAAATGCATCACTCGCTACCTGATGGCCATGTCAACGGCGGATCTGCTGGTGGTTATTGCCGAAGTGATAATACGTCGGGTTAATTTCATGTATTTCTCATTGAATTTTCTGTATCTCACGCCGGTGTGTAGCATCAATTTTGTCGCGTACATTATCGCTGTGGACTGTTCTGTCTGGTTTACCGTCGCTTTTACCTTCGATCGCTTTGTGGCAATTTGCTGTCAGAAGCTTCAGTTAAAATATTGCACAGAGAAAACAGCTTCGGTGATTATCGCTGTAGTGATTGTATCAAGCTGCCTGAGGACAATCCCTTTCCATTTTTTGCATGACCCTGTAGTTATTATTAACAAAGTCGGTTGGGGCTGCATTGTAACATCTCAATATTTAACCTCACCGCTCTGGACAGTTTACGAGTGGGTCGACAGCATCATAACCCCCTTATCACCAATCCTGTTCATTTCACTCTGCAATGCTCTGACCGTCAGACATATTATCGCGGCCAATAAAGTTCGCAAGCAATTCCGAAACAATGGAGAGAATTCAAAGGATGATGCAGAGGAGAAGAATCGGAAGAAGTCCATGATTTTACTTTTCACTATTTCGGCTAATTTCATGTTACTATGGATGATATATGTCGTGCATTCTCTGAACTGGCCGGTGAGGAACTTCTTTTACCCTAATCGGTTCTTGAGTGACCCAGTGTACATCGCCCAGGAGGTTGGGTTTATGTTGCAGATTCTCAGTACCTGCACAAACACGTGCATCTATGGATTAACGCAGCGGAAATTCAGAGAGGAACTGAGAAATGGCGTGAAATACATATTTACATTGAACGGGAAAATTTGCAGACTATAGATAAACAGAGAAAAATACTCGATGTGGATGAGGAGGATTCTGTCATATTGTTAAACCGTGTGTAGGCTGGGGTAAAGTGGATTGTAGACAATATGAATTTTAGATTAACCTTAAATTTACTAAATGTAATCGATAAAGCTGTGATTTATCAGTATCCCGCAACAGGTTGCATCATTAGCTTTATCGGTTTAGGTCGATGATATTGCCTTGGAAAGGGAGCAAGTAAAAACGTGAAACAAGTTTCTGGATTTGAGATATTGTAGTGGGGAGCAGAGATCAAAATGGCGAATCTATAGAAAGCCGGATGGAGGATGAGATTCATTGGAAAATGTTGTGGGGATCGAGTGAAATCATGAGCAATAGGCAGCAGTGAGTAGAGCAAGTGCAGGAATTCTATTGGCTGGCATAAACGATGACAATGGAGAGAGAGAGAGAGAGAGAGAGAGAGAGAGAGAGAGAGAGAGAGAATTGTTGGGAATCGGCCGCACGCCTTATACTTGTGTTTTACCAGCTCTACATAGCTCTCATTTTCACAATCCTTCCCTTTAAATATTATCAATTATCTCGCTCCACAAATCTCCAGAGTATTTTAGCCTTGACTTTCACTAATGTTTGTGGAAATTTCTTCAATGTTTCTCAGTTAATAATGACTTTTGAAGAACATCCAATTGTTCGGGATTCTCCCTCATCGTAATATTTCTTTCATTATATTGTCTCTTTGGCATTTCTCGCAAGTTCAAATCTCAAAGTTCACGGTGATTATCAAAGTACATGGGTGTTACCATATTCAACCTTCAGATTCATTTCCATACGGACACACACAGTAAATCCAAGAAATACGATAGAGTCAATGAACGGCCCGGCCCAACATGATGGCCAATAACCAGCCTGAAAATACAGCAGAGATAAGTTATAATTAAGCAGGAAATATAAACCAAAATGTAATGAAGAATCTTTCAAATTGAGTCGATAGGCTCTGGAAAGAGTTCAGTGATGGGGGCAAGTGGAATTTTAAGCCTGGTTGCACAACAAACTCCCGAATTTACCCCAGCCTACCCCCGAGGCAGTTTACAGTGACCAACTGACCTACCAACCGGTACGTCTCTGGACTTTGGGAGGAAACACACAGTGCAAAGACTCACTGGTTCATTGTGAACTGTACCGTGATTACGTTAGGATTAAATGAAGCGATTACTGGGCGGCGTGGCCTACTGCTCCTTGTATCTTATAAATAAATAAAACTCCTGATCGATCGCCCATCCACTGCCCGCATCGGGATCGAGCTGAACAGTCGGGAGTCTCCATAAAAGTGTCAGTGATCCTGTCAGGCTACACTGCGAGGCACCGCCCAGTCTCCACCCAGATAGCAGGAGTCAACTGCCACTCGATTCCAATTCATCACCTGCAGCCTATTTAAACCCAGCTCAGTTAGTTTTCTGAGAAAACTCAGAAGATGGAAAGATGTTGTAATTTTTTCTCAGTTGAGATGAACCCTTGTCAAAGGGGTAAAATTTTCATTTTTTTATTACATTGTGACATCATGTGGCTGATTGATATTTCCTGCGAGTTAAATGAGAGGTTAGTAACACTTAGCCAAAAGAGGACAGCAACTAAATTGCACGACTCTATATTATCTGTATAACCATATAACAATTACAGCACGGAAACCGGCCGTCTCGGACCTTCTAGTCCAGGCCAAACGCTTACTCTTACCTAGTCCCACCTACCTGCACTCAGCCCATAACCTTCCATCCATTTCCTGTTCATATACCTATCCAATTTTACTTTAAATGACAATATCGAACCCGCCTCTACCACTTGTACTGGAAGCTCGTTCCCCACAGCTACCACTCTCTGAGTAAAGAAGTTCCCCCTCGTGTTACCCCTAAACCTTTGCCCCCAACTCTCAACGTGTCCTCTTGTTTGAATCTCCCCTACTCTCAATGGAAAAAGCCGATCCGCGTAATCTCTATCTATCCCCTCTTAATTTTAAATACCTTTATCACGTCCCCCTTCAACCTTCTACGCTCCAAAGAATAAAGACCTAATTTGTTTAACCTTTCTCTGTAACTTAGGTGCTGAAACCCAGGTATCATTCTAGTAAATCTCCTCTGTACTCTCTCTAATTTGTTGACAACTTACCTATAATTCGGTAATCAGAACTGTACACAATACTCCAAAATTGGCCTCACCAACGCCTTGTACAAATTTAACATTACATCCCAACTCCTACACTCAATGCTCTGATTTATAAGTGCCAGCATACATATCGATTCTGTCTTCTTCCGTGTAAAACCCGGCTCTGGTTTTCCCTCCTTCTCTCAGCGTTTGCGCCCAATCATTTCTTTCCTCTCTGTCCCAATACAGTTTATTTGTAGTGTTACTAAGCTGTAACCAAATGTCTTTTTGCGTCCCACATCTCTCTTGTTCCCTGCGTTCTATCTAGCATCCCTTCAGACTTTAGTGTTTTGCCTTTCAGGAGTTGATCCTTCCACCTGTCGTGTTTTAACGGACAAATAAAGCGAATCACCAACCCCGTGAGTGAGTGAGTGTGAGAGGGGGTGGGGGGAGCCGAAGGGGGAAGATGGATAATTCAAGGTCACATCGGAAAGAGGTGAAAAGGATGAGACTCAGCAAAATGTGTCTAAGATGAAAAGAATATGAGGAAAGAGGGGGTATTATAGGAATCGAGCCTATTGTGGTAATTATTCCAATATGCGTTTATTGATTATGCCCACAAGGAAATGCGTCTCAGTCGTCTGCATGCTGATATGTTTGTACTGCATAATAAATTTACTTCGAAACCTGAACTTCTGAACGTTGAACTTCTGCCCCTCCCCGATATGAACATTTCAGCCGTCATTCTCTCTCTCTCGTTCTCTCTCTCTCTCTCTCTCTCTCTCTCTCTCTCTCTCTCTCTCTCTCTCTCTCTCTCTCTCTCTCTCTCTCTCTCTCTCTCTCTCTCTCTCTCTCTCTCTCGCCCTCAGTTGACTCTCCCTCGCCCTGAAACGGAATACAAATAGTGGTAAAAGTCTGTGAAGAATGCTGACAGCTTTGTGTATGTTAGTCAATGGAACCGTTGCATGATTATTCGTTATTCAGAACTAGGGATGAAAGATGCTAGTTTTGAGAGCGACAATATAATAATAAATCTTTAACCACTGAACAGGAGAACTTCGAAACTTCCTCTCTTTGGTTTAAATTTATGTAAATCAATGCCCCCCGTTTCTATCTCCACAGATGCAGACCGACCTACCCAGTGTTTGCAGCAGGTTCTATCTTCCCATCCATCCCTGCATCTACTTCTCCTTCTTCCTTCCTTCGTCTGTTTCCCTTCCCCTTATTCTTTCACTTTACTTCTCCGTCCCTTATTCTCTCTCCCCTCATCCCCTCCCTCCTCCTCTCTATCTGTCTGATTCCGTTGCTATCGTTTCTGTCGCTCTGTGTTTCCACACCTCCGCGCCCCACCACTGTCAAGGAGGGAGCAAAGGGTAGTGACGATGTTGTTTCCATGGTCACCAGTGAGATCCTGATCTCGACGAGGTCCGGAAATGGAGACTTGTCCAGATGGTTAGGTCCATGGGATTCACAGCAATTAGCAAACTGGATCCATTATTACCTGAGGAACGGGAGTCGGAGGATTATGAAGGAGAGTTATTTTGGTGATCGCCTGCCTGTGGTGTTCCGCAGGTTTGGGTGTTGGAACCCTTGATGTTTGAACTGGATGACTGATCAATAGAGGGCGCCGTGGGATGGAAATGTTCGATCCGGGATTCCCAACTTCAGGCTATCAGATCCCTCGTTAATGGCAGTCCATGGCATAAAAACGTTTGTGAACCCCTGGGTTAGATTGATTTTGCAGTGGGTTAGAATGTCGGCAGATCATCCTGGGCCGATGGGCCTGTATTGGTCTCTATTCCATGTTCCCAGTTCTAATTCGGAGCAACAGATAACCTGCCGGAAGAACTCCTCGTGTCCAGCTGCATCAGGGGGAGGAAAGGAATGAACGACTTTCCGGTGGAAATCCTGCATCGCCAGTCCGACAGATTCCGGTTCTGTGATGTTCTCTTCGCTTTACTGTTTATCTGTGACTAAATATCTGAACTCTGTGACAGCTGAGCTCCACCCGTCTTAAACTGGGAATGATGTTTCCATTGTTATCCTGTAAATTTCCATCAATTCTCCCTCAGTTATCTCCACCCCGCTGAACCTGCTCGTTCCACCATCAACCCACAAGGTTCTGCACATGCTGGTAATCCAGAGTAACACACACAAAATGCTGGAGCAACTCAGCAGGTCAGACAGCAATGGTGGGATCTGACGTCATTCCTGATGGAGGGTCACGGCCCGAAACGTCGGCTCCTTGTTCCTCTCCATAGATGCTGCCTGACCCGCTGAGTTCCACCTGAATTTTGTGCGTGTACCTCCAGCTCACTCTGTCGGACATTTTCAAACGTACTTATCAGTGCGAATTAAATCGTCGGGCCGGTTCAATTCCAATGAGAGCTCCCCCTTGGTTTTGGGTAATTACACTGACACGGACTTTGAGTGAGAAGATGAAAGTTCTGTAACTGGGACACTCCAACAATAGCTCTCACAGAGTGGATAGGCAGAAACGTTTATCCAGGGGTGGAAATGGCCAATATTAAAGTCGATCATTAAAGGGTATTGGAGGAAGTCATTGCGGGGGAGCCTGGGATGAGTTTTATTACACAGAGAGTGACGGATGCGTGGAAAATCCTGCCAGGAGTGGTGGTAGAGGCTGATACATTACAGAGACTCTGAGATATGTACATGGGAGATAGGAAAATACAGCGTTATGTTGGAAAGGAGGGTGAGATTGATCTTAGAGTAGGTTGAAAGATCGCACAACATCGGGGGTGAAGAGCGTGTACTGCGGTGTAGTGTCTGATGTTCTTTGTTCCAAATGTTCACACGCCCATCGAGTCCAAGTGATGTTTTTTCAAAACAGTATGCAAAACACTGAAGATATGAGTCATGTTGTCAGTTTGCAGAAATGATCTGTGTGAAGCGCTCAGTTAGTTAGGCGGCTTCATGTCATTCTCAGCCACACGAGTTTGGCGTGGAACAGCAACACAGTGTCAGCTGTATTTAAACCCCGCGTTGTTTGAGGAGAGTTTTCATTGACCAGTCCACCTTTACACCAGGGAAGATGTCATTTATAACAGGAGATCAGTTCGAATGTGAGATCATCGGGCTTTATCCTTTTCCGATATCGGGAAGCTGTCGAGTTTATGCCGGGGAATGAATCTGCGGTACAAGAACTCACTTCATTTTACCAGGTCTGCCTCCAGTAAAGAGAAAATCCACTACCCTCTCTGCCCTAAGAGGCCGGTAGCAAGGAGGTAAACACTTCACAGGGAAAGGGATGGGCATGCCCACCTCCCTTTGGACAATTACCTCACCGCAGAGAGGAAGTTTCATTTCGACACAAAATATTTTAATTTATTCTGTCGGTACTCTGGGGATTTCCAATTAACAATTGCAAACTATTTATGTGACAGCTGATATTTCACCCACTGATGCAGTCACGATATTCTATATTCTTAATTATTTTGATGAACGATCTGAAGCGTCGGTGTCCCATGGAGATTGGCAGGTGTATAAATTCAGGGTTGAGAGAGATTTCTTCCCCTGATTTACATTTGGAGCGATTGTCGGCTGCTGAAATCGTTGGATCAACTCACTGAGGAAATGTTGGAAACTTTTTATCGCGTCAGGGATACCTACTATCTGGTCATTCTGGTAATTGCTGTGCCCGGTAAGCAAGATTAAATGATGTGTCATGTGCTTACTAAAGTCAAGAACGCTGTGCTCAACGCTATCATTGATGATACTGAAGTGAGATTTGATGAAAGACGGAAGCTGTTTTTCTGAAATTTCCCGTAGATGGCACAGAATGAATGAACAAAACATGTACCGGGTGAAATGCCGTACCGCGCGATGATAAAAACCGGCCGGCCTCTGCCAGGAAGCTTAAACTGGGTAGGAAGTTCCTCTTTCAGCAGGACAACATCGCCAAACACATCTCCAGAGCAATAGTGGAGTGGCTTCAAATGCTCAAAATTGATATCCTTGAGGGGTCCAATCACAGTTCCGACCTTAACCCGATTCAACATCTTTGTCACGGCCTCAGGATTCCTGTCCAGCACCGCTCCTGAACTATCCCGGCACGGCTTGAGAGGTTTGCAAGGAGGAGTGGGTAAAACTTGCTCCGTCACGTTGTGCAAAGCCAATGGAGACTTATCCAAAAGTAATATTGGTTGTACTAGCTGTGAGGGGTTATTCATGAGCTTAAGAAGGTTTATATTGTCTAGAATGTTCCAAGCTGCGAATGGATGTTCATTGTGATGGGAAATACATTGCAGGGCATTTCCAAATGAAATTCTGAACCCGAATCAGTTGATACAGAACCTTGTAAAAGTGCCCAGAGCTCAACACTTTGTTCACGTAAATGAGTATTACAACCAGAGATTGTGATCAATTTAACTGTGAATGTTTATTTCCGAATCGCATGCTCCTGCTTTCACAGTAGAAAGCAGAAAGCAAGGAATAATATAAAGCGTGAAAATCTAAAAGTATCTGAAACCGAAATGTCAGCAGTTCAAATTTATTCGTGTCCCTTCGCTCAGTACTTAGTTGAACCACCTTTTGGAGCAATTACGGCCAGTAGACTTTTTTGATAAGCCTCTGTTAGTTTTGTACAATGCAGTGGAGCAAGATTTCCCATTTATCCTTGCAAATTACTCAGGCTGTGCCAGGTCAGATGCGCAGCCGCAGTGGACAGCCATCTAGAGGTCCTGCCAGGGATTTCCGATCGGGTTATGGTCAGGACTCTGACTGGGTCACTCAAATACAGAAGTTTTCTTCATTTCAAGGCACTCTATTGACGTGCAGTTTTTCATTCAGTATCTCTCTATATTTAGCTCATTCATCAATCCTGATCATATTTCCAGTCTCTGTTGCTGAAAAGGTTCCAGCTGGCAAGATGGGGACGCAACACGCATCACTAAAAACATATATTTTGCCTGTAGAGTCTTTGCAGAGCCTTACGTACGACATACTGTGTGGATGTGGAAGGTAAAAAAGGAGCACGTGATGCACAAATGAAAAGTCTCCGTTAAATTGATAAAAAGTCCCTGGTGGTAACGCTCATTTATATGATGATAGCGTAAATATTATTGGGAAGTAACCATTCCAAGATAGATCCGGCATGGAACGTCTTGTACAATCGATTAGTCTCTGGTTAATATCAGCTGTTAACGTCGGCTGAACACACTGGTCACTTCGGTACAACTGACACGTTGATATTGTCACCTGATGGCAGATGAAAACAAAATGCTCGTCATGTCAGACTTCGCACTTACTGTTTGTTTGGTTGTTTTCTTTCTATTTTGCGGAGAAGTTCATTTTCTTTTTCTCAACATTCCAGATTCCGGATATTCATTAGCGAGGTGACATGTAATAGTATCCTGACATTTACTGACTGAAATATGTAAATTAAGGCAAACCTTGTAAAGAAAAGCAGGAATTTGAAACACATTATAAATCAACAAATTTATGTCTTGCCTGAAAGGCACTTGCATGCTGCCAATGTGCAGAGAATCTCTCGCACAATAACGTAGTCGTCTCATTGATTAATGCTGATTGCTGATGTGTTTTTAAACTCCTGCTTCTCCTCGTTATATTCGAACACAGTGACTGCAGATGAATATTTTGCCCTTTCATTTATTACGGTTCTCCTGATAAATTGCACCGAGCAAGTTCCGGATATTTTTAAAATGCTTGTCCATACGTGGACGGACCTGTATAATCACGGGTCATAACATCGCGTTGACCATTATGAGCGGGTTATCTTGTTGACATATTTATTGCACCAGCTTGTTACTCTGCAATTGTTTAGCGAAAACACCCATGCCTTACATTTCCCGGAAATGACACAATTGGTGAGTAATTGTATTTTATCACTGAATCAACTGTATTACTTTTCAATCAAGAGGAATACAGTCCAATGAAAGAAGTTTCAACATGATATATTAACTTACGCCGAGAAGACATAATAACTCGGCTTACTGTGAAAATGTCCATCTTTCTTTTGTTTCTTTTTTGCCATTCTGGAGTGGGTCTCGGATTGAGGAATAGGAGTTAGAATCACTATCAGGTTCAATATCACCGGCACATGTAGTTCCGATTTTATCGTCAGGCAACTGCACGGATGTTGGAGAAATAGACTCAGTCTGCAATACCGAGAGAAAATTGAAACTTTTTTTTTAAATCAAAGCAGCAATTTTACTGTCAATCAACAAAATAACTCGAATTGTTCTTGATAGCCACTGCCGCGAACCGTTTAAACGATCTGTACTGTTATTCCAATTTCTCAAAATGTTCTATCAAGCACTAGCGCGACATTCACAAAAGTTCCTGTCGAGCAGAGCCGGTGAGGCAGCATCTGTTTAACAAATAAAGATTCGTCGTTTCGGGCCGGGACCAACAACAAACCGAGGAAGCGGAAATTATGTTAGCCTGCATTTCTGCAACTTAGCGATCAATATGCATTTCCAGCTAGTTATTTATACAATTTGCTCTATTGCAATGTATCCTGGCTTCTTAAGTCGTTTGATGCTAGTTTATCACCTAGTTGAAGGGAGGCATATACCCGGGGAGAGTTTATTTCCCTTCACATTCATACGGTGCAGTTAATTCTATCCTCACTACCTGCATTTCAGTGCGTTCTCTACCACCGGGACTCTCAGATTTATTGATCAAACGGGAAGATTATTTCCTGAAACTCAGAGATGATACCTGCCCCACTGAACATCTCCAGCGATCCTGCTCGTCACCATTCGATGCTTCAACAGAGATTATTAGCTCCGAAGCGGGATTCCAGATAGGATAGTGTTGTCAAGCCCGTTGTCGTTAGAACAATGGGAAAAAACGGAAAATCCGGGAGGTAATCAGCAGATTTGTCCGCAACCATGGGAAAAGTAAGAAAAGAAAGAGCGTTGCAGGCGGAAGAGCCTTTTTCAGAACTGGGAAGGAGACAACGTTCGGTCTCTTGTTGCCCCTTTCTGACCAGGTTTCCCGTTTCTGATGTTCCCTCAGCCTCTTTCATTCAATTTCATCGTTTCCAGGTACATCTGAGAGTGAAGGAGAGCCTAGGGGATGTCTCCTGTATCCATCCATTTGCCCATTTGACTCATCCATTGACCGGTAACATTCCCTGGAGCTTATCCCTCTGACTAGCCCGCTTCCGCTCAGAGAGAGGCGCCCCCTTCCACACTCACCTACAGCATCAAGCTGCCAATACCTCCAAATCCAGTTCTGATGGGCTGCTTCGAATTAAAGGACTTCTCTTCCCTCACATGAGATGTGAGAGCCGAGTACCTGAAGAACTATACTTTCTGACTCTCGGATTTCAGCATCTATATTGTTTATAACTTTTAGTCATTTCAATCCTTAAGTGATACATTCTAATGTTCTAAGTTTACGGTAGACCACTTTGAGATAAGTGTTCCTGCACGCCTTTACAGGAATATCTAGAAATGTTACAGAGTTTATCAATATCACAGCAGAATAAGACAAAGTTCTGATTCCATATCTGTTTTCTCTTCTCTGACGCCCAGTGAATATAGTAGCGATTGCAATCCTGTCCCGGGGGAAGTGCGGCCTCTCCCCGTGCACCACGCGCTACCTGGTTGCCATGGCAGCGGCGGATCTGACGGCTGTCGTCACTGCATTCTTTACCAGGATCAAGTACTATTTCCCGGGATCCTTCCTGGAGACGTATCCCTTGTGTAGCATTATCTTTGTACTGCAATGTGCTTCCAGAGACTGTTCGGTCTGGTTCACGGTCACCTTCACCTTCGATCGGTTTGTCGCCATTTGTTGTCAGAAGTTAAAAGCCAGCTATTGCACAGGAAAGACTGCGGCCTTGGTTCTTGTGACCATCTCCACTGTTATGTGTTTAAAAAATATCCCCTTCTATTTCATTCATAACCCAAGTGAGATAATCGATGGAGTTTTATGGCTTTGTAAGTTAAACCCAGCTTACTTCACTGAACACCAGTGGGTGAGATTTGACCTATTCGACAGGAGTTTAACCCCACTGATTCCATTCGCACTAATTCTGGTCCTCAACGCCCTGACGGTCCGGCACATTTTAGCGGCCAGTCGGGTTCGTAAGGGACTGAGGGGTCAGAGAAACGGGGAGAACTGCAGTGACCCGGAAATGGAAAGCAGGCGGCGCTCTGCCATCCTCCTCTTCACCATATCCGGCAGCTTTATCATTTTGTGGTTGGCGACTGTTGTCAATTTCTTCAAGTATAACGTCGGAGGGACAGATCCCAATAATTACACGGATTCTGAATTTATCTTACAGGCACTTGGATTCATGTAACAGAACCTGAGTCTGTGCACGAACACATTTATATATGGAGTAACGCAGTCTAAGTTCAGAGAGCAGTTCATAGCCACAGTTAAATGGCCAGTGATCACAATTGTACGCTTAATCAGGAGACAAAACAACTGACGGCAGCCAGGGTTTATTCCCAATGGCTCCAAACTATGATGTGATTCTTAACCCCAGATATTGTGATCACTCGCTGAAAATAATACCGATAGCAACCAGAATGTTAATTCAGCAGAGGCCTTAATGTTAGATCGACAATTTCGCTGTTTATGCTTTGGAGCAGTCACATTTCAAGATTCATGATTCAGGTTTAACGATTGAATAATGTCATTCTCTGTAGAGAAGTGGAAGGAGAACAAAGTGTTTGTTGCTTCAGATCTGATGCAGCATAAAAGCAATAAAATATAAAATACACATCAGGATATCAGGATTGACCTCTCAGGAATTACTTTCACCAAAGAAAACAGGAATCGGCAATCCGTGCAAGCAGATACAATTCTGATAAGGAGTATACACCAGTAAACTTCAATGAGAGAGCGACCCAGAAAAACGGAGACGTCACCGCTATTGAGGAAAACGTTAACCAAAGGAAGAGTCTGACACTCCATGGAAGACATCCCCATAGTCTGAGCAGACTAGATGTCGACAAGGAGGCGTCGAACGCCTCGCTCAGGGATGGAGATCTCTTCCCAGAAACAGAATCGTTCCTTGTAGCAGAACGGAACCGGGTGGTTAACACAAAAATATCAAAAATACATAATAAAAGACCAACAAATTCAGAGATGATAAACGTAGAAAATGTCAAAAATACCCAACAACAATCCAACAGGTTACAGGATCCTGTAGCAGATTGATTTTCTCTGATTACTTACACAGGCACAATCAAGTGGTAAACATCATTCATGAAATCTCGCTTTAAAATGCAAACTCATAAAATAAATCACTCCTGATTATAAATACAAGCCTGATCCCGGTCTGGAGTCAGAATAACACAAACGATATGATGACAGATCAGTTATTACAGATAGGAAAATACATAAAACTGCCCGGATGTATTAATACGGGAATAACAGGTAAGAACCATTTGATTAAAAGATGTAGTCATTACAAACACTTGTAACTTACAGAAATCAATAAGCAAAAAACACGAGAAATATGCTGAATTAAAACGGGAAACTGAAAGACTTTGGAACATGACCAAGGTATACATTGTCCCAATGTTAATATCTACAACTGGTATCACGCCAAAGTCACTACACATTGGCATTAAACAATTAGGGAGCCACGATACTGAGCACCACTGGAATGGCCGGAGATGTAGCAACTGGGAAATGAGTGTGCTTGTCTCTGACTGTACCTTAGGTTATACCAGCTTGAGCTGAGAGAAAAGAAAACAAATAATATAAATGACTAAAAAAACAATACATATAATTAAGATCTCATATAGAAAGATTGTTTATGACCATAACATGACGCCGTTCTGTGAATGACGGGAAATGATACAGCAGTGGTGGCGTTAGTGAGTGGAGGTGTTGATCACTCACACTGTTCGGGGGAAGTAACTGTCCTTGTGTCTGATGGACCTGCCGTGGATATCACGTTGCATCCTCCCTGATGGGATGGGATATACAGACTACGTACAGGGTGTGTAGGGCCCTTCATTATGTTACTGGCCATTTACTGCACCTATCTCTATATATGTCATTAATGGGGGAAGCCTGGTTCACTACACGTTGGGTAGTTTTGACTACCCGTTACAGAGCCTTCTTGTCCGCTGTCGTACAGTTTCTAGATCGTACAGTGACGCAGCTTGTTCGGATTCTCTCTACTGCGCAGCGGCAGAATGACGTCAGCACGGATGTGCGCAGCCCAGCTCGCTTCATCCTCCTCAAAAGGTGGGGGTGTCGGTGAGATTCCCTGACTGTGTCGGATGTGTTCCGGGACCATAAGAGCAGACAGGCTTTCTCCAGACTGTTTCTGTAATGAGTTTTATACTTCCTTTACTGCTGCTTAAGGATGGACTGGGAGGGGCTTACAGCGATAATACGTACAAAGGCCCCAATTTGTCCCACTCAAAGCCCCTCCCAATGATTGCATTCGTTTCAGACTTTTACAATATCTGAAGACTTAACTACTCCTCTGTGAAATGTTGATTGTTTCCTTTCGAGTGTATCTAATTTTTCACATATCAAAATAGAGACAAATTACGGAAGGTGACAACATTTTCCTCTCTGCAGAAACTTTTCCTCGTTATAATCTGTGTAACTTCTAAATCCCTGAGTGCCACCATAGTAATTTCTTTATCCTATTTATTATAACTGATAGTTAATTATACTGAGACACCAACTGGGTCATCCATGAAGGAGACTAATTGTCCTTTTTATTATAACTGATAGTTAATTACACTGAGAAACCAGCTGGATCATCCACGGAGGAGACTGTTTTATCCTGTACACATCAGGTTGTCATATTTGCTCCAGACCATTTCTGGATTGTTTCCGTGATCGAATACATCACTCTTCGCCAGTACAGCATCAAAATAGACTTCGGGGCGCCACCACTGGTTCGTTAACTCACACCAAGGTCTCACACCCGGACAAAATAAACGTTGGTTCCCTGACCCGAGTTTTATTATTCTGGGTGTACTTTACATTCTGAAAGCCCAGGCACATAAACGCACTCACGAACAGTCAGACACAAAGCTACGTACAATGATATAACAAAGAAAAAATACAAAGTTACACACACAGAAACGCAAGCAGACTCATGTACACACGTACACAAAATCGCAGATACTTACAATGTCATGCACATAATCAAATACATACAAATATGTGCAGATTTCCAAAAGACAGTCGGGCACTGAGGCACTGAGACACTTACGCATACAAACAGCCACACACGCACATGCAGACCCAGACACTCACGGTCAAGGAGCTGTAGGAACAGGAGTAGTACAGAGGGAGTCACGCCGACTCACACAAATCCACACTCACACAATGGCTTGAAATCCTTTATCGAATTCACCATTGGTATAAATTGCCCGCTGAAATATTGCGCCCAATTTAATAGACACGTTAATAAAAACCCTGGAAAGAGCTTATGTGTTCCAAAGATTCCGTAAAATATACTTGTGGTTTATAAATCTGATAGAAAACTGCATTCACCTGTAAGGAACAAAGGCATACATTGTACAGAAATATCTCCACTAAACGACGCTGGCCTTAAACAGTAAAATATCTGATGCGCCTGATCAATAAAGTATCAGAATCAGGTTTCACATCACTGGCAACGTGTCCTGAAATGTGTTGTTTTACCGCAGCAGGGCATTGCGATCCGTAATAATAATAAACTTCATATTGCAATGAGAAATACATTTATAATCAAATTAAATAAATAATGGAAAACGAGAAAAGCAGAGTGAGCAGGTGTAACACTGGTTTATTGGTCATTCGGAAACTTAATGGCGGAGGGGAAGAATCTGTTCTGGAACCCTAGACTGTGTGTCTTCAGACTCCTGTACCTCCCCCTTGATGGTAACAATGGGAACACGGCCTGTCCCGAGTGATCGGGGTCCGTCATGATAGATGCCGCCTGTTTGAGGCATCGCCTTTGGAAAATGTTCTCGATGCCGGGGAGACCAGTCCCCATTATGGAGCTGTCTGAGTTTACTACTTTCTGAAGCTTTTTCCGAACCTGTCAGTCTCCCGCCCGCACGAGACGCTGATGCAAAGAGCTAGAATGGTCTCCCCGACACATCTGTAGAAATTTACTGGAGTCTTTGCTGACACACCAAGACTCCTCACACTCCGAATGAAGTCCAGCCGCTGCTGTGCCCTCTTTGTAATTGCGTTTATATGTTGGGCCCAGGACAGACCTTCAGAGATGCTGCCGGGCAGGATCTGGAAACTGCTCAGGCTTTCCACTGCTGATCCCCGATGAGAACTCGTGTGTGTTCCCTCCACTTCCCGAGATCCACAGACAATTCCCTGCTCTTCCTGACGCTGAGTGCAAGGCTGCTGTTGCAACACCACTCAACCAGCTGATCTCTCTCTCTCCTGTCCCCTCCCCTTCACCATCGGAAATTCCCCCAACAACAACTGAGATATCCTCAAATGCATACATGGTGTTTGAGCTGCGTCAATCCACACCGTCGAGGGTTTGGAGAGAGAGGAGCGGTGAGCTAAGTGCGCATGCTCAAGGTGCCCCAGTGTGGATTGTCAGCGATGAGGAGACAGAAACATAGAAAACCTACAGCACAATACAGGCCTTTCGGACACAAAGTTGTGCCGAGCATGTCCCTACCTTAGAAATGACTAAGCGTACCCATAGTCCTCTATTTATCTAAACTCCATGTAGCTATCTAAAAGTCTCTTAAAATACCCTATCGTATCCGCCTCCACCACCGTTGCCAGCAGCCCATTCCACACACTCACCACTCCGAGTAAAAGTCTTACCTCTGACATCTCCTCTGTACCTACTCCCCAGTACCTTAGACCAGTGCCCTCTTGTGGCAACCATTTCAGGCCTGGGAAAAAAGCCTCTGACTATCCACACGACCAATGCCTCTCATAATCTTATATACTATCAGGTCACCTCTTATCCTCCGTCGCTCCGAGGAGAAAAGGCCGAGTTCACTCAACCTATTCTCATAAGGCACGCTCCCCAATCCAGGCAACATCCTTGTAAATCTCCTCTGCACCATTTCTGTGGGTTCCACATCCTTCCTGTAGTGAGGCAATCAGAACTGAGCACAGTACTCCGTGGATCTGATCAGGGTCCTATAGAGCTGCAACATTACTTCTCGGCTCCTAAATTCAATTCCACGATTGATGATGGCCAATACACCGTGCGCTCTTAACCAGAGTCAACCTGCGCAGCTGCGTTGAGCGTCCAATGGACTCGGACCCGAAGATCCACCCGATGCTCCACACTGCCAAGAGTCTCACCGTTAATACTATATTCTGTCATCATATTTGACCAACCGAAATGAGCCACTTCACACTTATCTGGGTTGAGCTCCGTCTCCTGAGGTACTCCTGGGCTGGGCGAGGCACATGGATAAGAGGAGAACACAAAGCCGTGACTTGGACAGGACAAGGAAACCCCAGCACAGGACGAGTCTCACCGTTAATACTATATTCTGTCATCATATTTGACCAACCGAAATGAGCCACTTCACACTTATCTGGGTTGAGCTCCGTCTCCTGAGGTACTCCTGGGCTGGGCGAGGCACATGGACAAGAGGAGAACACAAAGCCGTGACTTGGACAGGACAAGGAAACCCCAGCACAGGACGAGGGAACCCCAGCATCGGGCTGGGCAAGGTACTCCTGGGCTGGACGAGGCACATGGACAAGAGGAGAAAACAAAGCCGTGACTTGGACAGGACAAGGAAACCCCAGCACAGGACGAGGGAACCCCAGCATCGGGCTGGGCAAGGTACTCCTGGGCTGGGCGAGGCACATGGACAAGAGGAGAACACAAAGCCGTGACTTGGACAGGACAAGGAAACCCCAGCACAGGACGAGAGCACCCCAGCATCGGGCTGGGCAAGGTACTCCTGGGCTGGGCGAGGGACATGACAAGACGAGAACACAAAGCCGCGACTCGGACAGGACAAGGTTTTTGGACGTGATTAGGACTGGACGACATCCCGAAGTCTTGACTTGGTCGAGGAAGAGACAGGAAAGCAAAACCTTGGTCGAGGGAGTACGGGAACGCAGAACACAAAGCCGGGTCCCCTCCTTGGGTACGGGACACAGGGCCGGGACTCATCACACAGAACACAGAGCCGGGACCCCTCCTTGGTTACAGACACAGGGCCGGGACTCATCACACAGAACACAAAGCCGGGACCCCTCCTTGGTTACAGAACACAGGGCCGGGACTCATCACACAGAACACAAAGCCGGGATCCCTCCTTGGGTACAGGACGTAGGGCCGGGACACATCACACAGAACACAAAGCCGGGACCCCTCCTTGGGTACAGAACACAGGGCCGGGACTCATCACACAGAACACAGAGACTGGACCCCTCCTTGGGTACAGAACACAGGGCCGGGACTCATCACACAGAACACAGAGACTGGACCCCTCCTTGGGTACAGAACACAGGGCCGGGACTCATCACACAGAACACAGAGCCGGGACCCCTCCTTGGGTACGGGACACAGGGCCGGGACTCATCACACAGAACACAAAGCCGGGACCCCTCCTTGGTTACAGACACAGGGCCGGGACTCATCACACAGAACACAAAGCCGGGACCCCTCCTTGGGTACGGGACACAGGGCCGGGACTCATCACACAGAACACAAAGCCGGGATCCCTCCTTGGGTACGGGACACAGGGCCGGGACTCATCACACAGAACACAAAGCCGGGACCCCTCCTTGGTTACAGACACAGGGCCGGGACTCTTCACACAGAACACAGAGCTTAGAATCCTCCTTGGGTACACGACGTAGGGCCGGGACTCTTTACACAGAACGCTGAACACGACAAGACAGTTCCCAACGCTAGGTAGCGGCAAAATGGCCGAACCTTCCTAGCAAAGGCGTGGACACAGACAGACAGGTCCAAACAGAGCAGGGCTCCAGGGCGAGCCGAGGCAAGTCTCCAGGTGGAGGCAGAGGTGTGAGAAGGAAGCAAGGAAAAATGGGGAAGAAAGAGCACTGGACAAGTCACCGGCCCCGGACGAGACAAGGATTCCGGGAGACAAGGAATCCGGACAAGGATTATACGTCTTGAGCCAGAGACTGGACAAGGACCCAAAACCTGGGCCTTGACTCGGACTCGGACCCCAGAACTAGGATTCTGGCAGGGCTCCAGAGGCAGAGGCGAGGCGAAGCAAGGCGAAGCAGGGCTCCAGGCAGAGGCAAGGCGAGGCGGAAAAGACGAATTCATTTTGTAGACACGTGGATGCAGGAGCGAAGGATTACGTTGACGTTAGATTACTCTAGACCGTCGGCACAATATCCTGGATTGAAGGGCGTGTGCTGTGCTGTAATGTTCTATGGGCAGCAATTATTCTGAATGACAACCGAGAGAACGGGCAGAAGAGGTCCACGTGATTTTCCGTATCAAGCGTTGGCAGGCGAACGGGACGTTCAAAACAGTAAAGAAATGAAATTTACACCAATGTAAAAGCGATACGGAGGGAATTAACAGCCACTGCTTCCTGTCGTGGGGGAAAGGAGAATTATCCTGGAGAAAATAAGGATAATGTATCTTTCCTTTATCTGCCAAATTGGCAGGATTTTGTGATTCCACGTGGGCTGAAAGTGAAACACAACTTGTTACCTCAGAACCGAGACAGGGACACGTTTTACACCGGTAACAGGGAATATGCGGGGAAATCAAGTTCCAAACACGCCTCGGACGAGGAGCGAATCAGGTAAGCTGTGTCCAGTTTATTCCGAGTTCAGTTACAGCGCGGAGTCGATATCAGCGCAAGAGCTCAATTGTAATATCTGAGAGCAGTTTGGGTGGGTGTGGAAGCGATAGGGATGGGTTTGGAAGAATATGTTTCGTTGCAGGTCGATGAGTCTGGGTTTAAGATCATGTCAGCATAGACGAAATGGAGAGAAAACCTGCAGATAATTCTGGAAGACACCGAAATAGCACAGGTGGAAATGTGCATTTCTGTTCCGACATAAAACCCATAAAATTGTCAGGAAAGACCGAGAAAACAGTTAAAAAGCAATCTCAACACTGACTAAATCATAACAACAATGGAAGTGATGGGGAAATTTTGGTACGGGTCCCTGACAGGGCCAGAGAAACAGTTTTAGTCCTAATCTCGGTGACTTTCTCTACGGAGTTTACGCGTTAACACTCAGACTACACGGGTTCATCCTGGATTCCAGGGTTTAATCAGACATCAGAAAGTCATTCGTGGTGCTGCTTGGTCAATTGGCCGCTGCATATTACTTCTATTGTACGTGTGAATGGTGGAATCTGCCCGGAATGGAACAAATGAGGACAGAACAAGAGATCGATATTGTGTCAGTATAAATGGTGTCTGATAGTCAGTGGTGCCTCGATAGTGTGACAGTGCCTGCTATCATGTCGCAAAGTTCGATGATTCAGTGGCTCTGAGAGACAGAATGTCATGGCGAAGCATTTTGACAGATAGATCTACAATGTCTGATGCATCTGATGTCAGGTTTCAGGCTCTGCTCTCTAAATAAAAACCGTGAATATCTTGGAAATGTGCGAAAGATGTCGACTGGAATAATCTCCGAGAAGAAGATGAGATGCGTGGAGTGGCGGGCGTCACCTGTGCAATAGAGCCGGTCTGAGGGGACTCAAATGATTAAACAAAATATACACAGAGGAAATTTACCAATGGCAGGAACGTCACGAACCGGGACCCAGAATACTAACATGGCCAGCAAAGCAAAGACTGAAGTTACAAAAGGGAAATAAGTTACTCTGGTATGATTGTCTGAAAGATCCCATTCTTCCCACGTGGCAAATGCTTTTATGGTCATATGGTTTTGCTATTCTCTGCATGAGATCTCTCACCTTACACCCATCCTGTTAAAATCCATGTTCTCTCACATTAAACCTCTGTTGAATAGTTCAGAACTCGCCTGTATCGGGAGGAACGTGCTTCTGTCTACGTACCATCTCCATGAAGGTCGTAATCTTATAAAACTCAATAGACAATAGAACACAGATCAATACACCAGAGCGACAGGCTCCTCAACCGACGACGATTCGCCAAGCAAATACATGCAATTATTCTCCCCTTGTCCTCCCGCGCTCTGGTGTGAATGAAGCCAGTTTCTTCCATTCCTGTCGCCTATCCGACAGACTAACACCCGAAGTAAAATTATTTCCACGTGTTGATGAGAATTCCTTCACTTGCGGTCACACCATTGAGTTGCGCGCACGGGTCAATGCAGAGGTGGGACCGCAAACAAAAGTTAAGGAATATCTGGCGCAAAAGTGAATTAATTTCAGAACATTAACAATCGACAAACAGATAACAGTATTTCAGAAAATGTAATAGTAACGTAACAGACCAACGAGTATTGGGAAAAGTTGCTGAAACGATTATATTGACTATTGACACAATAAAAATCAATTGCCCTCTTGTAAACATGAACAGCGATTCAGTCTCAGTAAATCCAGAGCGATCGATTCTGTGGATTTCAAGGAGAAGAGAGTAAACACTTAAGAACAAGTTGGATGAACTCAGCAGGTCGGGCAGCATCCGGTGAAAGGAGCAGTCAACGCTTCGGGCGTTATTTCTGGAAGCTGTGACAGTCAGGCGCATATTAGTGGACAGTCACGTGTGTAATGGAGTTGTGGGAGAACAAGGTCGGAAACCCGAGTGACCCGGAGAGGGGAAGCAGACGGAAGTCTGTGATTTTATTGTTCAGCCATTTCTGTCAGTTTTACCGCGTTCTGCGCGGCGTCCGGCATGTACCCTGTGTTTATTATATTGCAGGAGAGTATCCAGACGGAGTTAAAGATTGCTCTGGATTTACTGAGAGTGAATATTTCTCATATATGGCCCATAATATAAGTTCGTGCACAAGGACTCTTCATTCATGTCTGACACATTCCGCGTTCAGGGATCAATTCCGGGACTTTATTCCGGGTTTTCCAACCCGGGGCCCACGGTCCCCTTGCTCACTGGTTTCAGTTCATGGCATCTTTTCTAGCCCAGCTGTGCGTAGAAGCTCAGGGTGAGTTGGAAAATTCTGACCCCCTACTGTTACACTATTTCAGGTGACTTATTTTATTCTTTCTTACTTCTCCTAATATTTGTTCATCTGTGCAGTTGTAATGCTACTGTGACACTGTCATTTCCTTTGGGAACAATTAAGTATCTGTCCTCTATCTGTCTAAACTCGGACTGCTCTGACATGGAGGTAAATTTCTGTCTATCTAACTTCCCTGTACATTGCATGCATCTACAAGGTCTGTATTCAGCAGGGAATGTTCCCAGGAGGACAAGCCCCGTCTCTGTTATCGCTCCTCATCAAGGATCACACCATCCCAAACAATATCCCGGTGAATCTCACTGAAATTGCCTTTGGTGGAGAAGCTTGCTCAGATTGGGGATTTCCATCGGTGTCCAGGAACAAAAAGAGAAAACAGACACCTGTCCGGCCTCTGGCATTCAGATCAGTCTGCAGAGTGACACTACACCGGAAGATGACGGAGACTGAACAATTAAAAATGAGAAGCAAAAATCTTCCTGAGTATCAGTGACAGGGTGAGATACTAAACCACTGCAATATGGTTAATTGATCTGCTGTTAGTGTAGCAGCGAGCAATCACCGACAGCTCTGCGAACTGGAGTTGATCCGGACCGATGACGGGGGCAGGAAGACTTGGCGATCCTCTACCGTTCCGGTTTCCATCAAAATCCTGAATATGAGCAGGTTGGTGGTTCATTGGACACTGAAACATCATCTCCTTTAGCGCGTAGAAAGAGGATCTAGAATGAGAAGCTAAAACTGACCAACCCATTATTGAGGTAGGAGGAGTCAAGTTTAGAAAACCTAGCACATTTATTTTTCAACATAGTCCCCTCCTTCACTTACACACTTAGTCCAGAGGTTGCGGACCATACGGATCTTGGACCTCAAGAAAGTGTCCACAGATTGGTGACTGATACGTTCGTAGCCTAAGGTAAAAGGAGAAGAGTTATACAGCTCTCGTTACATCCACATGCAGGCCCACTATCTGAGAGACTATGCAGAAAGTTTGAAGTTAATAACTCATCTCCTTCTACCTAGGCCACGAACCTATCAATCACCCCTCGTATACATACAGAAAGATGCCGGTAAAAAGGCCAGCAATAAAGGATCACACCCGCCCTTTCCATTGACTGTTCGTTCCACTCCCATCAGGGAACAGGTTACACAGCATCCACCCCAGGGCCACCAGACGGGGAAACAATCCTTTTCCCCAAACCGTCAGGCTGATCAACCTTGGAACACCGCGGCATACACATCACGCCGTGACACTTTATGTATATACAATCCGTCTCTCTGTATGACAGTCACACATCATTGTGTTTTAAAGGTATGTTTTTATTGGTTGTGTTTTTGTTTGGTTAATTCTCTTCACAATGTTTATTGTGTATTTTCTCATGCTGCATCGAATCCGGAGTAACATTCATTACGTTCCGCTTACACTCGGGCACTGACGAATAACAATAAACCATCATGAAGCGTGAATCTTGAATATCTGAATAAAATTCTGCAAAATAAATCCCGAGATTTACCATTACATCTAACGTCTCTTTCTCTGCCAAACTCCCACCTGTCGTTGCCATTGTTTACATCCATGTGTAACTTATTCGGGTATTAGATAGTACATTCATGGTCGGGAGATATTGAAAGCGGCCGTGGCCGGGGTCAGTTCTTCAGTTTGTGAATGAATCGCAGCAGTGACGTCACGGGGTATTTCACTGCGCTGATGAACTGTTCTCTGAACTTGGCCTGAGTTACCCCATAAATAAATGTGTTTGTGCAACAGCTCAAATTCTGCAACAAGTACCCGACCTGCTGAAGGATATATTGGGAATCGGTGTAACTATTAGGATTTGTTCGGTAAATGTGTTAATACAGGAAGTTTACAACAGTGGGTGACCACAGTAGAATGAAGCTGCCGGATATGGTGAAGAGTAAGATCATCGACCTCCTCCTGCTCCCCATCTCCGGGTCACTCCGATTGTCTCCCTTGCTCTGATCCCTTAATGCCTTGCGCACTCGACTGGTCAATAGGATGTGTCTGACTGTCAGAAAGTTGAGAATCAGGATTAAAGCAGACGGGACCATCGGAGTTAAAATCCTGCACAAAGTATTAAAAGACACCCACCCGTGCTGAGTATAATAACTTGCCCTTAATTAGCAGAACCAAAAAACACTATTAATCAGTGTCCCTGGCTTATGTACAAAATAGAAAGGAACGATCTTTTATCCACCTATGTAAACTACTACCCCGTAACTATAACTATTCCCTACTACACGGGCCATAACCCGACTTTTTAACGCCCACCTCTCTAAATGTCTTTTAAACGTCGCAGTTACACAAACCACTACCACACTGTTCCAAAAACCCACCACACTGTGTAAAGAAAACTTAACTTTGACATCTCCCCTAAACTCTCCTCCACTCTCCTTGCCGCTACCTGCAAGGAGTTTGTGCATTCTCCCCGTTTCCGCATGGATAATCTGATCGACTATTTAAGTTAGACCTCCCCCACCTCCTCTTATTATTATCTCTTCCTGTCACTGCACTCAGCATTTTAAACCGCTTTTTTCATCATTGCTGAATGTTGGGCTATTTTTATCGTGTGTTTTTCTTGTTGACGAGCACACCACAGCAATTTCCCTATACAGTAATGTGAACAAGTATTAGTCACATATATATAGTTCCGGAGCCTAAGAGTTTGATATGTGTCTCTATTGTGGACTGAGAGTGGGAAGGGGACAGGGAGAGTTTAATCACGTTTGGGAAAGGGGGAAGGGAGAGGTGAGGGAGCGGGAAGTACCTGTGATTCATTTTATGATGATCAATAAACCAATTGTTTGCAATAAAATGACCTGCCTGGAGTCTCAGTGCTGGGTGTCTCTGCACCTCCGCCACACCCACCCGCCCCGGCACTCCTTCTCTGCTAACTGTTCCACACTTCCTCCCACGGCGGTCCACCCTCGCCTTTCCCAAGTTCCTTCATTTTCAATCATTCTATTCCCTTCCATAGGGTCTGCCTGATCCCTCCATTATTTGCCACAAATACAGCTACATCCCCGCTCTCAACGATAACCTAACATCCTTCTGGAGCTTTGAGGAAGTTATACGTTTAATATCACATTTGTTTCCATTGATATTGAGGTAGTCATTCTGGGCTGGAAACAGTTAAATGAGTGTGTTTGTTCAGTGACTGTAATTAATGACGGTCTTTCTGGAAACCGGTGACGTTTGAGACTTTTCCTTCCCTCCGGTTCATCAGCAAATATGGCTCTTTACTTCCCACAATTCTGTGAGGTCATTTCCATCGGCACTGCCGGGACAATGGCGCCACCCTGAGGCACGGTCTGGTATTACAAGTGAAAATGAATGTGTAGCTCGGTTTTGCATTATCGCTGCTGTTGTGGTGCTTGTTGTATCAATGGTATAAACCACGCATATGGTCCTCTGTACACTCAAACTGAGATGTAGCTATTTATTTTTGCCCTGAATGCAATATTGACTCCTCAAGACATATTGCTTTAAGCTGACGTTCTGAGTAAGATACTTCACATTCTACTTTCAAGAGACGCACGATCTCACTTTCACCGCAACTCCCACCTGTGTTGATGTCAGCTTCATTTTCATCTCTATTGATTTATTTACTTATTCAGAGATACAGCACAGTAACAGCCAATGAGCTCGCACTGCCCAATTGCACCCATGTGACCAGTTACCCTACTGACCCGCCCGTCTCTGGGATGTGGGAGGAAACCGGGACACCTTGAGGAAACCCACGTTGGGAACGTACAAACTTACAGACCGCGGAACTGAACCCGGGTCGCTGGCGCTGTGAAACGTTACACTAACTGCTATGTACCGTGCCAACACCAAGGGCCGTCAGTGATTTTCACCGGTTACCACGTGAGAGGGATTGGTTAGCCTGAGGTGGATAAAATCCCCGGGGCCACGGCAAGTTCACCTTCGGACCCTGTGAACAGTAAGGAAGAAATCGAGTAAACCTTTGTAGAAATTGTATCTTCGTCTTGTAATGCCCTGGTTACCGACCTGTTTAATTGTATTTCTACAGTGTTGCAGCGGACGGGGTATTTGAGTAATCGAATCTACAAGCATTTGGATAGAGAAATAAAACTTATCAGATGGTTTTCCCCCTGGGAAATCGTGTCAGACAAAAACTATTGGAATATTTTTTTGATCAAGGGGATATGAGGATAGAGGAAATCCCAGATAGAAGGCTCGAGAGGGAGGTCGGATCGGATGGGATGGCTTGATGGATGCATAACTGGCTCGGTGCTCGGACACAAAGGGTGAAGGTTGAGTGTGTTTTTCTCGGACTGGAGGCCCAGGACTAGTTGTGAGCCATAGGGATGGACGTCGTGAACTTCGCTCTTGATTATTTATTATTTGAAGAATGTAAACGGCGTGGTTGGTGGAAGTTCTCACGTGATACTAAATCAGGTAGTATTGTAAACACAAGAGTCTCTATAGATTCTGGTAATCCAGAGCAACACACACAAAATGCTGGAGGAACTCAGCAGGTCAAGCTCCATCTATGGAAATGAATATACAGCCGATATTTTGAGCCAAGAACCTTTTTTTAGAAATGGGAATCAAAGGGGATAATGCCAGAATAAGAAGGTGGTGGAAGGGAAGAAGGACTAGCTGGAAGATGATAGGTGAAGCCAAGTTGATGGGAAAGGTAAAGGGCTGGAGAAGGAGGAATCTGTACATGGAGGGCGGGCTGTACCTAAGCTGGAGAGAACCGATATCCTAGCAGAGAGATTCGCTGGTGCTACTCGGGAGGGGTGGTGCTAACTGGGTGGTGGTGGGGAAAGATAATGACATCACAACGGCAGTGAAAACGGAGGAAAGCTTCAGCCGTGAAGAGATCCCAGTCCCCTTGCATTCAGAGCCACTGGATCTGACGGCGATCTGTCACGGGCCGTGCATCAACCTCCCCACGTTGAACAAAGTCACGCAGAAGCATTCTCCATTAAGGGAATCGGCCCTAATGTCCCGGTTATGTAGGTCCCAGATCGGCCTCAATAGTCAACTGAGGACCCACCGATAGACAACCTCTTCAGAGAACATCATACCCGACTCGAGGTTACTGAGAGGTGATAGTGGATGAGTGGTGGAAACTGATCAAGGCTTGAGGGAAATTCAGTGGCTTTGTCAGGTCTGTCTGAAAGAAAGAAGAAACGGGGACAGGTGAGCAAACAGCGGGACTAATATACAGGAAGGTGTTTATTTCAATGTAAGGAGTATTACCGGTAAGCCAGGTATGAAACTCTCACCTATTTCCTTGAGGGTGTGAGGAGAGAGAGGAGAGAGAAGGTAAGAGGACTTTGCTCTCAGGTAGTTCCCCCTCACCAGTGTACCTGGGGGAACTGGGATTGGTGAGGCTGAGTGTGTGGGGAGAGAGAGGAGAGAAGAGGTGAGGGGGTTATACTCGCAATTTTCAATTCTATCTATTCACAGGTGTCCCTGGGAGGACTTTGTTGTGTGAGGGTGTGGGGAGAGAGAGGAAAGGGGAGGGGAGGGGGTTTCACTCAGGTAGTTGAGTTCTGTCCACTCACCGATGTCCTTGAGGGGACTGGGAATTGTGAAGGTGAGGGTGTGGTGGAGGGCTAAAGCTGTGAGAGTAATGGGATGGGGTTGCGGTTCAGGGTGTTCACAGCCTATGGGAATACGGACAGGAGGGAATTGGGGAGGAGGGGGTTTGTCAGTGGGGAGAAGAGAGGGCAGAAGACCGTTTGGAGGGTTTACAGAGGGATGAGGTCCGGGCTCCATACTGATGGGCTCCCATTACTTCCCTGCCCTAGACCCTCAGAACCCACCCAACTCCAGGGCCCCACCCACCGACCTCTCCTCTTTCTCACTTCCCTCCGCCATCTCCCTTCCACCGTCACAGAACTGTGGTGAAACAAGGGCAGGACTGGTAGTTCAAGATATGGGGATTCAGATGTTTCATTCGCTTTAGAAAGGGATGCACAAAGTAAAGACGGGGTTGAGAAATGTCTAAATGTTTTTTCAACATTGCTGACGTATTTGATCCCCCCCCCCTCCCTGTCAGTGTGTTCCAGGTTGCTGTCATTCTCTTTGTCAAAGAACTTGCCCCGAAAATGTCCCATTAAATTTCCTACTCTCCTCTTAAATCTTTGCCCTGTGGTGTTTAACATTTCTACAGTAGGAGAGAAACTTTGACCATCTACCCTATCTCTGCCGGTCATTATTTTACAGACTTCTATCAGATCTCTCCAGGGAGAGATCTCCCTGGAGCTTAAGCTATATTGAGCTTACAGAATCAACTCAGAGCTACTGAGATGGATTCGAAATTGACAGAGGCAGGAAGCAGATGGTGTTGGTTCAAGTTTGTTTCTCTGAATGGAGACTGGTCACTAGGTGTGTGCCGCAGGGATCAGTGTCCAGACCCTTGTTAATTGTAATTTCTGAAAACGATTTGGATACAAATGCAGAAGGCTGGACCTGTAACAGGACACACCCAACAGCGCCAACCTCCGGAGTTTAGACTCTCTAACTCTCCGCAGTACGAATGGCTGGCGAAGTTACCCGAAACATGTCTAAAAAGGCTGGTGACGCAGATAGCAAAGACAAGGGCTCAACTCATGAGAATTTGTCAGAGACTTTTCTACCTTCCCTGTTACATCAGGATTTGGGCAGTGAGGAGGATCAGAAAGGGTTGTCCTTGTCCAGGGATGAGTTGATAGTGGAACAAAGTCGAGATTCTGAAATCGCTGCGTTAAAGCAGACAGCTCTCACAGAAGAGGACGTTCCGAGAGAGTCAGTGGGATATTTATGTTAAGGATGAGGTGTTAATGAGGAAGTGGAGACCACCTACTGTGCCTGCAAGTGAGGATTGGGACATTGAATATCAAGTGCTGGTCCCGAAAGTTTACAGGACTGAGATGTTTAACTTGGCTCATAGTATGCCTTTAGGTGCAAACTTTGGAGTGAGAAAGACAATGAACAGGATTTTGAGGGAATTCTACGGGCCTAATTTAAGGAAGGATGTTGTGAACTTTTGCAGGAATTCCTATAACTGTCATGTTGCGGGAAAACCTAATCAGGTGATCCCACCGGCACCACTTAGACCAATACCTGCTTTTGGTGAAACTTTTTATTGGACCATGAGTATTTGCTAACAATCATATCTGCTGCGTCTAGATTCCCTGAAGCGGTGCCTCTCAGAAACATCAGGGCCAAGACTGTGGTAAAAATACTTATTAAATTTTTCACACTGGGGTAGGTCTATCTAAAGAAGACCAATCTGACGAGGGTTGTAACTTTACATCGAGAACATTCCAGGGGATAGCTGATGAGTTGAGAACTAAGCACATTGTGTCATTTTCATATCACCCTGAGACCCAGGGGTCTTTGAAACGGTTTCACTCCACTCTTAAGATGATGATTAAAACGTACTGTGAGGAAACTGGAAGAAACTGGGATGAAGGGGTTCCCCTACTCCTATTTGCTGTTAGAGATTCAATTTAAGAGTCTTTGGGGTTCAGCCCGTTTGAACTTGTTTTGGTCACAAAGCTTGGAGCCATTTGACCCTACTCAGAGAGCAATGGTCAGATCAGGAAGTGTGCAAGAGCGTGCTTAGTTATCTTTTGGAATTCAGAGAATGACTTAACAAGGCTTGTGAACTTGCGAAGCAGAATTTAAGGCACTCTCAGATAAACACGAAGCAGTAGTATGACAGAAAAGCGAGGGAGCAGAGGTACCGTGTTGGAGATAAGGTCTTGGTGCTGTTCCCCCTCCATACCAACACTCTTAAGGTGAGATTTAGTGGACCATACGAAATAATTAAGAAAATTGATTCTTTGGATTATGTTATTAGAACTCATGACCAACGGAAGGCAACACAGGTCGTGCACGTAAATATGATCAAGCGTTATCATGGCCCCGAACCTGCACCTGCAAGTACTGTAATGACAACGGAAGAGATTGTGGCGCCTGGTACTGGGATACCAGATCATTTTAATAAGCACAATGTAGTCGCCACAAGACTCGGGAGTCCTGATGTTTTGAAAAATATTGATGGAAACATTCGACATTTGCAGTCAAGGCAGCAAAAACAACTGAAGAGCTTAATTAACAAGTACAGAGATTTATTCCCTGACATTCCAAGACCGTGCACAGCTGCGGTGCATGACGGCATTGTCGATAGGGTCGATCCCATTTGGCAGCACCCTGACAGAATGAACCAAGACAAAAATAAAATGGTTGAACAAGAAATTGAACACATGCTAAAAGCCGGCATAATTAGGCCATCCACCTCAGACTGGGCGTCACCCTAAGCCGGACGGGAGCATGAGAATCTGCACTGACTACAGGAAATTAATGCAGTAACTAAGACAGATGATTATCCCATCCCAAGAGTGGATTACTGTATTGACAGAGTGAGGAGGGCTAAATACCTGACAAATATTGACCTGTTGAAATTTTACTGGTGTGTTCCTTTGACAGGAAGGGCTAAAGAAATATCTGCATTAGTGACACCATCTGAACTGTATGGGTACAATGTTTTGCCCTTTGGGATGAAAAATACACCAGGGACGTTCCAAAGGATGATGAATGGTGTGAGTAAAAGTTTAGAACATACTGGGGGTTACCTTGATGATTTGTTTGTTTGGAATGACACTTAGGAAGAGCAGTAGAGAAACTGTTTCAAAGGCTGTCCAAGGCAGATCTCACTGTAAACCTTGCTCAAAGTGAATTTGGCCACGCCACTGTCACGTACCTTGGCTATGTAGTTGGCCATGGCCAACTGACACCTGCGCAGGCCAAGGTTCAGGCGATTGCTGAGGTTCCCGTTCCGACCGGCAAGAAAGTGTTAAGAAGGTTTTTAGGAATGGTTGGGTAGAACAAAGTTTTGTAAGAACTTCGCAGACATCGTTCTCCCCCTAACGAAACTCCCAGGGAAGAGTGAAAGATTTGTGTGGACTGACCTTTGTCAGGAGGCTGTTGACCGCCTGAAAACCAGCCTGTGTTATTACCCTGTGCTCAAAGCACCTGATTTCAATAAAACATTTTCAACCGCGGTAAACGCTGGTGATGAAGCAGCTGGGGCAGTATTGTTGCAAGGGGATTTAATGTCCATCATGTCCACTGTTGAAATAGACTTGCTAGCACTCATTTTATCATTGCAGTATTTCGATGTCTACGTATGTCCTGTGCAGAAACAGCTTGTCGTTTACATGGACCATAATTCATTAGTGTTCCTGAATAAAATTAAGGAGAAGAACAGAAGGTTACTTAACTGGAGTCTGATCTTGCAAGAGTATGTCATGGAAATAAAACATGTGAAAGGTACTGACAATGTTATAGCAGACTTTTTGTCTAGATGTTAAGTTTGAGTTTGTATTGCTTTGCTATGTTACCTGACAATTACACATGTATTGCTTTAAGCTGTATAATCGATAGATAAGACAAAAAAATGTTGTTTCATCGAAGATTTTCTTAAAAGGAAGGAGGTGTGACGACATCTGAAGGATTATTCTAAGTGGACTGTGCCTTTAAAAATAGAGAGGGAGCGAACAGCTTGTGTGCTATTACAGGGAGAGAGGGAGGGCAACAAATAGTCTGTGAGTTGCCTTGGAAACTGAAAGGCAGAAGTATATGATGGACAGTTCTTGTTCAGCACTTGTGAGATATATACAAGGTCAGTTGGCTTTGTAATCAGACACGCCAGACATCAAGAAAAACACTGGTTGAGCTTTGTGTGCCCATGAAAAGGGTGGAGTTTTTTCTCACAGTGTGGACAAGTGGGTGACCGGTGGAACGCTATCAGTGTGTTTTACCCTTGCTTGGGTTGATAGCGAGACCACGTGAAAAGGGCATCCTCCTTTTGTGCTCACGGTCGGTGACTGTAAATTTCGGAAGATTCAACCAGGAGGGCAACGTGGAAGATCGACGACATCGGCACTGAGAAGACAAATCAACTCCCCTCTCTCTCCAACTCTACTTAAATCAAATTCCAGAACTACTTACCATACCACCGTAAGACTGTATCATCTGATCACCTGAGCTGGGAGAAGCTTGGGAACCTTATTTATGCATATACTTTACTAACCTGTTTTGCCTTATCTTGTTTTATATTAATTTATCACGTAGTTATTAATAAAATAGAGTTTACAACGGAAGACTCAGACTCCAGGTGTGTCCATTTCTGCTGGTCCTTTTTAACCGGTTATTGGGTAGGTAACCAAATTGGGGGCTCGTCTGGGATATAACAAAAACCTGGCTCCATTTTAAAACTTATTGGAGGCTTCATCGACTAGCTGATTTGATTGGGGAAATTCCCTTTCGATTTGTGCGAGTGGATTATCATCAGAAATTGAGTTTTACGTTAATAAGTTTTATGGCAGAACCAACCCCTGAGGATGTTGGATGATGCTAACAGGGATGTGCTTTTGGGAATTGCTCGCAAGTTAAAGTTTAAGGCAACCACTCGAATGACGAATGACGAAGGAAGGTACAGCTGCTAATAACACAGCAGTATGTAGCCGAGGGGAAATTCAAAGTGGAGATGTTGGAAATGTTTGCGGAAGGTAAAGTGTTTACTGAGGCTGAAGTTCAGCTTCAGGTAGCAAAAATGAAGTATGACTATGTGTTGCAATTGAAATGGCTCGAGGCTGAGGAGGACGAAGACAAGCAAAGGGACGAGGCTGAAAAAAGTGACGGTTTGAGAGGGAGAAACTTATGTACTTCAATCGCTGGTATAACTCGGAAGGGGTAACTGAGGGTTTGGATAGCTTGAAAGAGCTGGTCTTGATTGAAGAATTTAAGAAGTGTTCCCGATGATGTAAGGGCATACCGAGATGAAAAGGATGCGGCTACCTTGTGGGAGTCTGTTAGGTTAGCAGACGAGGTTGCTTTAACCCACATTGTTGGCTTTACTCTGGATGAGAGTTTCCCAGAGTTTCCCTGGGTGGATCAGGGTAACCTGTAATTTGAAACTGGGACTGATATTGAAAGCCTGTCCTGATTGCCTGTGTTCAGGTTGTTGAAGCACCTAGGAATTCCCAGGGTGTTGAACCTTGTGTTGAAACTCAGTAAAGGTCTGAGGTGTCTTACTCGGTTGAAAAGGAAAGCAGTGCTTTTGAGTCAGATTGGCTTGGCTCAGTGAAAAAAAAGGATTAACCTCGGTGCCAGTGGAAATTGAGGATTCTCAGTCACTTGTGTTAGAAGGTCTTCTAAAAATTGGGGATGAGTTGAAAGCTAGTGAGGTAAATGTTATGGAAAGTATTGAGAAAGGTGCTGTTTCTGGATTTTTGAATAAAGAACTTGAAAAGTTTGGATTGGTTTCGCGACCTTTGACCCGGCTTTCGGGACAATGGCCTGTTAAAGAAGTACGTGACACTCTGTTGACGTTTGTTTTAGCATTTGGATGTAAACGCCTTCAAGGTTATGGAGTTGCTTTTCACGATTTTGATGTTGGAGGGAAAGGATTGTTTTGTTCTTGGGAGGCCACCTGCATGGGTTACTGTGGAGACGAATCGAGCTAAAGGTCGTTGGAATAGGAAAAATGGGTGTTTGGGATTTTACATAATGTAAACATGGTCTTCGCAAGTCTAGTGATGGTACAGAGTTTGGTACGCATTAAGGATAGGTTGGCACCTGTCCAGGGTGAAATTTATTCAGCAGTACAGCTAACGAGCAAGCCTGCGGCTGATGACCCACACAGAGATACTAATGTTGACACCACATGCGCATTGACCCGAAGCATGTCTAAAAACGCTGCTGACACAGAAAACAAAGACAAGGGTTCAACTTATGAGAATTTTTCAAAGACTTTTCTACCTTCCATGTTACATCAGGATTTGCGTAGTTAGGAGGATGAGAAAGGCATGTCCTTGTCTAGGGATGAATTTATTAGCGGAACAAAGGCGAGATTCTGAAATTGCTGCGTTAAAGCAGACAGCTCTCACAGAAGAGGACGTTCAGGGAGAGTCAGTGGGATATTATCTTAAGGATGGGGTGTTAATGAGGAAGTGGAGACCACCTCCTGTGCCTGCAAATGAGGATTGGGCCATTGGACATCAAGTGGTGGTTCCAAAAGTTTACAGGGCTGCGATTTTAAACATGACTCACGGTATACCTCTAGCTGGACACTTTGGAGTGAGAAAGACAGTGAACAGGATTATGAAGGAATTCTACTGGCCTAATTTAAGAAAGGATGTGGTGAACTTTTACAGGACTTGTCAGGCCTGTCAGGTTGCGGTAAAACCAAATCACGTGATCCCACCGGCACCACTTAGACCAATACCTGTTTTTGGTGAACCTTTTTCTGGGGTCATGGTGGGTTGTGTTGGCCCATTGCCAAGGACTGCAACTGGTCATGAGTATTAGTTAACCATCATGTGTGCTGCGTCTAGGTTCCCTGAAGCGGTGCCTCTCAGAAACATCAGGGCCAAGACTGTGGTAGAAGCCCTTATAATTTTATTTTTCACACTGTAGGTCTACCTAACGAAATCCAATCTGATCATAGAAGTACATTTATTTCGAAAACATTCCAGGGGACAGTTAAAGAGTTGAGAGCTAAGCACCTTGTGTCATCTGCATGTCACCCGGAGTTCCTGGGGTTCAGTCCATTTGTACTTGTTTTTGGTCACAAAGCTAGGGGACCTTTGACCCTACTCAGAGAGCAATAGTCACATCAGAATGTAAGTATCAGCGTGCTTGTTTAAGTTTTGGAATTCAGAGACAGACTTAAAAAGGGTTGTGACCTTGCAAAGCAGAATGTACAGCACTCCCAGATAAACATGAAACAGTGGTATGACAGGAGAGCGCGAGAGCAGAGATATCGTGTTGGAGATAAGGTCTTGGTGCTGTTCCCCCTCCATACCAACACCCTTAAGGCGAGATTTAGAAGACCATATGAAATAATTAAGACAATTAATTCTTTGAATTATGTTATTGGAACTCCTCACCGACGGACGGCTACGCAGCTCCTCTACGTAAATATGATCAAGCTTTATCATGACCCCGAACCTGCACACTGTTGTGACAACGGAAAAGATTGAGGTGTCTCTTACTGGGATACCAGATCATTTTAACGAGCACAATGTAGTCTGCACAAGACTGCGGAATTCTGATGTTTTGATAAATATTGACAGGAAGAGTCATCATTTGTAGTCGGGGCAGCAAAAGCCACTGAAGAAAAAACAATCCCAAGCTATCAGACTCCTCAATACCCGAAGCCTGGACTGACACCTTGCCCTATTGTCCTGTTTATTATTTATTGTAATGCCTGCACTGTTTTTGTGCACTTCACGCAGACCTGTTTAGGTCTGTAGTCTAGTGCAGCTTTCTCTGTGTTTTTTTTTACATAGTTCAGTCTAGTTTTTGTACTGTGTCATGTAACATCACGGTCCTGAAAAACGTTGTCTCATTTTTACTATGTAGTGTACCAGCAGTTATGGTCAAAATGACAATATAAGTGACTTGAGTTGACTAGTGTTTCTAAGTAAAATGAAGGATAAGAATAGAAGTTTACTAAACTGGAGTCTGATCTTGCAAGAGTATGACATGGAAATAAAACATGTGAAAGGTACTGACAATATTATAGCAGACTGTCTATAATTGAAGTTTGAGTTTGTATTGTTTTGCTATGTTACCTGATAATTACACATGTATTGCTTTAAGCTGTATAATCGACAATTAAGACAAAAATTTTGCAGTTTGATGAAAATTTTTTCTTAAAACGAGAAAGGTGTGACGAGATCTGAAGGATTATTCTAAAGTGGACTGTTCCCTTTAAAAAAGAGAGAGAGAGGGAGCAAACAGCTTGTGTGCTATTTCAGCAGGAAGAGAGAAGATCCGTGAGTTGCCTTGGAAACTGAAAGGTGGAGCTAGATGATGGAGAGCTCGTGGTCTGCACTGGAGATATATGCAAGGACAGTTGGTTTTTCAGTCAGACACACAAGAGACACACGACGCCAGGGACAAGGAGGACACTGGTGAGCTTTATATATGATGGGGAGCTCGCGTTCTGACTGGAGATATATGCAAGGACAGTTGGTTTCTGAATCAGACACACAAGAGACACACGACCCCAGAGACAAGGAGGACACTGGTGAGCTTTATATATGATGGAGAGCTCGCGTTCTGACTGGAGATATATGCAAGGACAGTTGGTTTTTGAATCAGACACACAAGTGACACACGACGCCAGAGACAAGGAGGACACTGGTGAGCTTTGTGTGCCCGCGACAAGGGTGGGGTTTTGTTCACAGTGTGGACCAAGGAGCGACTGGTGGAACGCTATCGGTGTGTTTAACCCGCGCCTGGGCTGATGGCGTTACCATGGAAAATTGTCCTCTTTTCGTGGTCACAAGTCGGTGACTGTAAGTTTTGGGAGCAGGAAGGCGACGTGGAAGATCGGCATCGGCACTGGGAAGACAAAACAACACCCTCCGTCTCTCTCCAACACTCAAATCAAATTCCAGATCTGAACTGACTACTTACCATTCCACCGTAAGACTGTATCATCTAACCACCTGAGCTGGGAAGCTTGGGAACTTTATTTACTCACATATATATGCATATACTATGCTAATTTGTTTACATAATGTTGTTTTATATTACTTTATCACGTAGTTGCTAGTAGAGATCATAACGAAAGACTCAGACTCCCGGTGTCTCCATTTCTGCTGGTTCTTTTTAACCTGTTACGGGGAACGTAACAGGTACCTGAGACAGTCAGGGTCCAGTTTCTTTCTCCATCTCCTCATTATCAATCAAACCACCCCCACCCTGTGAGGACAGACGCTGCAAATTCCCCCAGGTCCGTGAAGGGTCTTGCGTCAAGGGTCTTGGGTCAAGTGACCTGTACACACACTCCCTGACCTCCCGCCACCCACTGTTTCTGCCCTGCCCACTCTCCCCAGCAGAGGACGCCAATGCTCAGCTCTCCAAATTTACCCGCAATTACAGATGATATAAAAGGAACACATCTCTCAAAACCTTGCGTTCGGACAGTTCCATGTTTATTGAGCAGCATAACAAGCAATAACAATGCAAATCATCAGCTTCACTTCCAAATAATATTCAGGAAAGTCAAAGGTCCCTTGGATTTCAACCGTTCAAACCCTTGCAGACTGAGGACACATTATACCGTCTCTGCACTCTGTTCTCCGACGCCCTGTCCCAAGCTCCCTCTCTCCCTTTGTGGTAATCTGTGGTTAGAGATGGACTGACTTGCTCGGTGTGAGAAATGGAAATGAGACTGTGTCAGAGAGTGAAATGGAGAACAAGAGTGTGTCAGCAGGTGAGATGGCGAAAAAAAAGAGTGCATCAGGGGGAGACAGAGACTGACAGTGTGTCTGAGGCAGAGATGAAGAACGAGAGTGTCAGAGTGAGAGATGGAGAATGAGAGTGTCGGATTGCGAGATGGAGAATGAGAGTGTCAGACTGCGAGATGGAGAATGAGAGTGTCAGACTGCGAGATGGAGATCGGGAGGGTGTCAGATGGATGTGTCGGGTGTCGTGCTGATTGGGTGGGTTGACGCAGGATTGTCCTGTGCTCTGCGAGTGTACACAGATGTCTGCAAAGGTGCACAGGATACTTTCCTCAGTACCTCTGGAGATCAGGGATCTTCCTCACTACATCCACAGACCATGACGTCTTCACGGTTCTGTGTTTTTATCAAAAAGCGATTCATTACTTCACACATATTTCAGTTCAATCAGCTAAGAGCAAATTACTGATGATATATTAATGCAATGAATACACTTTATTGTAAACCTAGATGTGTGTCTCACACTGACCCGATCCTGTAGTGAGGGGTGTCGGTGTTTACAGACCGTAAGGTGTGTGACGTCTCTCACTGTAGGGGATGTAGGGATTTTAACATTCCACTAGCGGGAAGGATGGCAGAGCAGCAGAGGCTGGTTTTTATGCGAGAAGTGAGGAAGGTGCAAGACAGATATATTCTAAAGAAGAATAAATTTTTGAATGGAAAAAGGATGCGACTGTGTCTGACAAGAGAAATCAAAACCAAAACCAAAGTAAAAGCAAAGCAGAGGGTGGGAAGACAGAGGATTGGGAAATTTTCAAAAGCTTACAAAAGGAAACTAAGAAAGTCTTTAAGAGGAAAAAGATGTACTATTAAAGGAAGCTTCCAAATAATATCAAAGAGCATACTAAAAGCATTTTCAAGTATATTAAGAGTAAAAGACAGGGGAGAGTAGATATAGGACTGATAGAAAATGATTCTGGAGAAATTGTATTGGGAGATACGGAGATGGCGGAGGAACTGAACGAGGATTTTGCATCAGTCTTCACTGAGAAAGGCATCAGCAACATACCAGACATTCAAGGGTGTCAGGGAAGAGAAATATACGCAGTCACAATTACGACAGAGAAAGTGCTCAGGCAGCTGAATAGTCTAAGGGTAGATAGATCTCCTGGACCAGATGGAATCAACCCTCATGTTCAGACGGATGTAGCAGTAGAGATGCGGAGGCGTTAGCAATTATCTTTCAAAAGTCGATAGATTCTGGCCTGGGTCCGGAGGACTGGAATATTGCAAATGTCACTCCGCTATTTAAGAAGGGGGCAAGGAAGCAAAAAGGAAATTATAAACTTTTTAGCTTGACATCTGTGGTTGGGCAGTTGTTGGAGTCGATTGTCACGTAAGAGGTTATGGATTACCTGGAGGCATATGACAACTCATCATGGTTTCCTTTAAGGAAAATCCTGCCTGACAAACTCAGTGCATTTTTTTGAGGAAATGACAAGTAGGCTACACAAAGGAGAACCAGTGGACGTTGTGTATTTGGATTTTTAGAAGGCCATACATTTTGGAAGGTGTGTGACGTCTCACACCGACCCGGTCCTGTAGTGAGGGGTGTCGGTGTTTACGGACCGTACACTGTGGAAGGTGTGTGACGTCTCACACCGACCCGGTCCTGTAGTGAGGGGTGTTAGTTTTTACAGGGACCGTACCCGGGATGTTCTGTGATTGATCTCATCATTCGGGATATCCGCTCCTCCTGGAACAGGCCGGGTCTGTGTGCTCACTCTCAGTTCTAGGCTTCTGGCATCACTACTCAATGGGATCGTACTTCACAATGTGAGCAACTAAAAGCTCGCAGACTGCGGCACACTGGGGAATCAGCAGAGTGTAGCAACATCTCAGGCTCTCCTGGGATTAACCCTCTGTGAGCCGTATACTTGTCTAAAGGCAGGCTGGAGTAAGGGAGAGAGTGTAAAGCGTCAGGGAGATTGAACTGCAGACTCCTTCACTCGTTGACAGATCACTCCTTCACTCCTCTGAAGGTTCTGCCCTGAACCGTGCAAGCTTGATCCGAAGATTTGGATCACCGAACATCTCCTGGAGCTGCGGTCAGAGAGGATTAAAGATGAATGATTGCAGAGGTATGGGGATTTGAAGGAGTGACGAGAGGAGAGGGGCATCAATACGGGAGGCAGAGGTGTGACTGAGAGGGAGAGTTGGGGAAGGAGAGGGATTAAGAACTGAGAGACTGGGAGGGAGTTTACTCACCTTTCGTCGAATGGCTTTCCACACTTCATCCTCACTCACGTTTCCACTCGATGTCAGCTGCACGTTAATCCACACGCGAACTCCTGATCAAAACAGCCCAGTGTCAACATGGAGTCTCTGTCAGGTCAAGTGCTGCTCACGGGATGTTTCCTCATCTCTGTCCCTTTGATCGTGCAATCTCCTCTCCCCAAGTCCCCACCCTCTAATACCTTGATTCCTCCCCACACCCACCTCACCCTCTGACAGCTTGATTCCTCCCCACACCCATGCCACCCTCTGACAGATTGATTCGTCCCCACACTCACCCCACCCTCTGACAGATTGATTCCTCCCCACACCCACCCCACCCTCTGACAGCTTGATTCCTCCCCACACCCACCCCACCCTCTGACAGCTTGATTCCTCCCCACACCCACCCCACCCTCTGACAGATTGATTCCTCCCCACACCCACCCCACCCTTTGACAGCTTGATTCCTCCCCACACCCTCATCAAGTATTTATGTCAATATACGTACAGACAGGGACAGGGAGAGAGAGAGAAAAAAGGGCAGGGGTGGGGTCAGGGAGAGAGTGTGCACAGGTAGTGAAGTGAGGCAGAGAACGAGGGAGGGGCAGACAGTGAGGGGTGGAAAGTGGTAGTGAGAAAAGAAAGAGAAAGATGGTTGAATCCAGAGTGAGAGACAGAGACATGGAATATGGGATTTCCCAATTACCTGCGTTGGTCAGATTTATGGACATGGAAAATGATGTCAGTTACATCCACATGTAAGATTAGAGCAGTACATGGTCATCGGTGCAGAAGTTTAGAGCTCCTGGTATTGGGTGTCGTGTGTTAATGAGGAGTGAAGTCTTGTGATCACATAGTGAATGGACTCTTGGAGGAACACGTCATGGGAACAAGCCCTTTGACCAAACTGATCCATGCCAACCAACGTGGCAAACTGAACTGGTCGCCTTTGCCTGAGTTTGGTCCACATCCCTCTTTCATTAACAATCCACATTCTCATACAAATGTGTCATAAATGCTGTCTTTGTGTTTATCCCACATCCCTCTATCATTAACAATCCACATTCTCATACAAATGTGTCATAAATGCTGCTTTGTGTTTATCCCACATCCCTCTATAATTAACAATCCACATTCTCATACAAATGTGTCATAAATGCTGCTTTGTGTTTATCCCACATCCCTCTATCATTAACAATCCACATTCTCATACAAATGTGTCATAAATGCTGCTTTGTGTTTATCCCACATCCCTCTATCATTAACAATCCACATTCTCATACAAATGTGTCATAAATGCTGTCAATATGTTTATCCCACATCCCTCTATCATTAACAATCCACATTCTCTTAGAAATGTCTCATAAATGCTGTCTTTGTGTTTATCCCACATCCCTCTATCGTTAACAATCCACATTCTCAAACGAATGTCTCATAAATACTGTCTTTGTGTTGATCTCACATCCCTCTATCATTAACGATTCACATTCTCATACAAATGTCTCATAAATGCTGTCTTTGTGTTTATCCCACATCCCTCTATCATTAACAATCCACATTTTCATAGAAATGTCTCATAAATGCTGTCAATATGTTTATCCTTCACCTTCTCCCTCCTCAATCACTCCAACCACCTCCCTCACCCAGACATCCCTCACACCACATCCAGTCATTCCCTTCCTCAGTAACATCAGGTCTCTCTATGAACCAGGGGGCACATCGCCTGCTGAAAGCTAAATACGTGTCATTCAAGTCTGGCGACTCAGGTCTGTACCAGTAAACCAGGTATGACTTGCAGAGGGTATTCAAGGCTGAAGAGACAATTTAGAACTCCCCATTCCTCTTACCCTCTCCCTGCCACCACAATTTCCCTCTCTCTAGTCTCCTACCGGCTCCTCTCCCCACCATCTCCCCTGACACTGTCATTCATATTGTAGTGCCCTGCATGGTGAGTGGGTGTAAGAGTGAATGTGAGTCAGTGTGGGGAAGTGGGGGAGGGAGAAAGGGAGAGGGCGGTTGGAGAGAGGGGGTGGTGGGAGGGGGGAAGCGAGAGGGGTGGGAGGAGAGTGGGAGAGGAGACAGGGGAGAGGGGGGAGAGGGAGAGGGGGAGAGAGAGGCGGGAGGGGAGTGGGGAGGGAGGGGCAGGGGAGCGGAGGGGGAATGTGCCTGTAACATAGGATGGATCCTGTATGCACCCTCCAGTCGATGATCCTTTGGGCTATTCCCCTGTGGAAGTCTCCTGGTCTGTAATGAAGGAACAGAGACAGGGACAAGTGGAAACACTGAAACTGGTCATCACAATGGGACAGGAGTTCAGGAAATGTGAGACTGGGTCTGTGGTGAAACCAACACCATCCCTCTCCTTCCCAATCCCCCGTCACTACCCTCAGTCTGACACAGGATGAATTTTAGGGACTGACCATGGGGAACAACATTCCATTCAGTGATCCCCACCACAGATACCTGAGCTTGTAGATCGTTCCAGGGTGGTGGTCAAACCTGGACCAGGTTCTCCTGTCACTGTTCCCTGGGGTTCCTGAGTGTCGTCCAAATGGGGATCTGTGAGGAGAGAGACAGGGTCGGTGGGGTCAGGTGAGAGATTAAAATAAAGAGGATAGCAAAAATCTGTTAAGGATGAACCTGGCTGGGAGGTAACAGTCTGTGAGAATCCAATAAACATCACAGGTCCAACAGATCAAACCTCTCATCCCCAACATTAGACAGACAGACATACTTTATTGACATTAACATTACTCCTCTCCTAGAATACAGTCCACACCTCTCTCCCTAAATTCCCCCTCCTCCTTTCTCATGCAGAGTAATGTGGAAACATACAACATTCACAGCCACCGACTCTCATTTAGGTTCACTTTAGGAGACGGGTCTGATGTGATTATTATAATTACATAAAGTACTTTTACCGTACATTGTGTTGGGATCTCTTGGATTTCAATAAATGAGCTCTTATGGTATGTTCTTCAAAACCAGAGTTTTGAGAGCAAAATGTCGTCACGACAAGCGAAGGCCTAATTTGCATTATGAGAAATCACTGTGGACTACACCGGATTCTACTATGTGGTATGTTGCTCAGAAACTCCACAGCTGTGAAAGTGGGGAGTTTACTAGAAACTGATATACAGGAAACATGAGATCACTGAAAACTGACCTTTCGATCAGGCTGTTGATCTAGCGGAGTCTGATTGTTTTTAACAGTTTCTTTCTGCCTGGTCATGATGACGTTAAGCCTTTGAAGTTGTCCCTCCTTGGAAATCTCCTTCCTTGTTTTATGTTTAAAGAACTCTTCATGCAGCAAATGCCAAATCAAGTCTGCATATCCTTCACTAATAAATCCCAGAATGACTTTAGGGAGTTTGTTAAAATAGCTGATCGTCTACATTTAGCCAGGCAGTGGTGCATGAACCCTCTTACTTTCCCTGCTCCAATAAGCCTGGTCAGCAAGGCTTCCAACATAAGCATGCAAAACAGACTGCTAACCCAGGCTGTGAAACAGACACTGCCGGCTCTGTGTTATTACCACGGTCACTTTGGTGTGAACACTAGGAAGTGCCGACTGCCTTGCAGCTTCGACAGTGCCAGTGCTTTGAGACATCAGAGGTCTGTTCACACTTGTGGGTTGTAGATGCCAGGTTCATCTACTGAACATTACGGACACCCTTTCAGAGCGATGCTTGTGTGACACGGGTGCTCAAATGAGTGTGTCGTCAGTACCGCCTGTTGATGTGTAGTCAAAGACTGAGGACAGCTTGCTGGGGGCCGCCAACGACACCAGGATTGAGAATACGGGACACGACAGGTGATGCTCTGCTTCAGTGTGTAATGCGACACAAGGGACATCGTTCTGACTAGACCACTGCTCAGTGCCGATTTACTGTCTGTTCAGGGACTGTAAATCGATCTTTAAAACTGCTGGCACATGGACGTCAAGGACTTTGGGTCCTTTCCCTGCTCCCCCAGTAGGTTTCCCACAATGACTCTGTCAAGCCAACACACCACCACATGTGAGTTCACTTGACCTCTGGTCGAATTCTCAAACTTCACCAAGCCCACATTCTCCACTACAGTCATAATACATGGGGTCGAGCACCACATTTCCACAACCGGCCGACCAGTCCATGTCCACACGCAGAGACCGGATCCAGAGAAGCTGGCAACTGCGAAGATGAGTTTGTCAACATGGAAAGACTTGGCATCGTATTCCAGTCGAATAGCCCTGGGCTTTGCCCCTCCACACGGTCCCTAAGCCCATGTGGTGATAACCGATGCCTTTTCAATGCCCAATTGTTACCTGGACTCACACATCCAAGACGTTTTGGCACGTTTAGTTAGCAAGGTTTTTTTTTTTCAAAGTCGGTCTAGTTAGGGGCTACCATGTTCTTAGGGGGCACCGTCAGATTTCTGAACGATCCATGAACTCATGAATACGACCTCAATATTCCTCTTTTTGCACTGTTTATTTAATTTATTTTTGATTGGAACGTACAGAAATACTTTTGTCTTGCACTGTACTGTTGTCAAAAACAACAAATTTCACGAGATACATTAGTGATAATAATCCTGATTCTGATCCCGAATCTCTGACCACTGACCATAAATCGATGTCCTCTAGTTATATTCACCCTGATCAGTGGTAATATTCCCAGCAGGACATCCCACACCACCAGCTTCAGGAACATTTATCATCCCACAACCATCAGACTCCTGACCGGCGTGGATAACTTCACTCACATCAACTCTGAACTGATTCCACAACCTACAGACTCACTTTCAAGGAATCTACAACTCATCAGCTGAGTACTATTTAATATTTGATTTGCACAATCTGCCTTCTTTTGCACATTGGTTGTTTATCAGGCTTTGTTTTTGTATAGTTTTTCCATAGATTCTGTAGTATTTCTTTATTTTCCTGTAAATGACTATAATAAAATGAATGTCAGGACAGTATATGGTAACAATCAAGTACTTTGATAATAAATCTTACATTGAACCTACCTGTACTCCTTGTAATCTTCTACACATTTTATATACTAGACTCAGATATACTGGACTCACTATCAGTATTTACTATGATAGGAAATTTGTTGCGTTGCTGCAGCTGTATGGTGGACAACAGAAGAATGTTTTAAATTACCATAGAAACTCATTTCAAAAGTTGAAAGAAAATTCATTACTTAATTTCAATTTTATTTAAAGTAAATTATCAGTGAAATGCAAACATTTGGACACCCCTGGGAGGAGGTGGCTGAATTCAGGGGGTGGAATTTTAAAGTGACTGGAGGAAACTATAGGGTGGATGTCAGAAATTAAGTTCTTTACACAGAGAGGGGTGGATGTGTGGAACACCCTACAAAGAGTGGTGGTAGAGACAGATATAATCCGGGCATTTAACAAACTCATAGGTACATGGGTGACAGAAACATGGAGGCTTATGTAGGAGGGAAGGGTTAGAATGATCTCAGAGTACATCTGCACAACATTGTGGGCCAAAGGGTCTGTGCTGTGCTGTACTGTTCTGTGTTCTATGATCTCTGTCACAGGTCAGACTGGGCAGTTTCATTCTGACCCCGGTGTGAAGGGGGATACGGGAAAGGTGATCACAGACCACGGGCAGGGCAGCCGACTGGAAAACTCAGCCCGTGGTGTGTGTTGGTGACTCAGGACGTCCCAGAATTTCCCCACAACTACCACACTGCTGTGTCACTGGGGAACGGTGACCTACCTGTACAGTAAACAGCATAACCCCAGTGTGTCGGATTCAGCCAATACACAAAGTAACCGGAGCAGTTCTTCACCTTGATCCCCTGGCTCAGGTAACAGGTGTGTGTATCCCAGGAGAAGCATATGGTCTTAATCACCTCCCCTTCTCCCACGTTGGGATGGGGACCTGGAATGAGATTTATAAACACTGTAAAATGTACCCAGTCCAACAGTAGCTGTTACGTCTTTGGACAGTGGGAGGAAACCGGAGAACCCGGGGAAAACCCATGTATCCCATGAGGAGGATGGATAGAGACTCCTTACAGATGACTCTGGAATTGACCTCTGAACTCTGACACCCCGAGCTGTAATAGTGACGCGCTAACCGCTACATTACCATGACAACCATTAATTTATCCCACTAAATGGTGAACAATGATATCTACAGACTCTCCCAACTCCCTGGAGATTGCCCCACCATTTAAGTGAGTCTGGGGTTGCTGAAACTCCTCCGGGTCGTATCCAGAATGGGGTCAGTGGGCAGATCAGTTCTGTAACCCAACTCCAGGAAGTTGTCACTCCTCCACCGGACTCCATGACGATACAGGACCGTAGAGCGGTCTGAGTGACTGTGGGGAGACCTCTCAGGGAGATAGGGTTCTATGTCCATGCTAGGGCCCTCTGAAGAGATCCAGGTTGTCAGTTTGACCTTCCCATGAATAACAGAGCCCCACTGTTGCTGATCCTGACCCTACCGGTTAACCATCCTGGGTAGTACCCGGAACAGTGATCCTGTGGAACGACCGTCTCGGGAATCTTCCATCCTCCGGAACTGAAACAACAATCAGAGGGTCAGTCCCTGATCTGAGGGAGTTTATTCACTCAGAGTGACATGGGAAATTACACTCACCATGTCTGTAACCTGTCTCTGGTCAATAACACCCCAATCCTTGGAATTCCCTCTCTGTTACACCTCCCCCTTGTCTCTACCCCAAGAATGTGGGATCTCCCCTCTCCCTCTATTTACCCCCCATCTCAGTGTAGTCACTGATGATCCCCGTCTCCCTGCATTTCCCATTCACACACCCCTTGTTCCCTTGTTTATATTCCGTTCTGTGTCCAGTTTCTCAGTGATTATCTCCTCACTTTACCTGTTAAATCTGTACCATCCCACTGCAAGATTTCCATCATCCATCCATTGTCCACCGGTACACTCAGTGTTGGAACAATTCGTGCTCCTCCAGGGCTGATCCAGGACGGTGTGGGTTACACACGGATCACCGAGTGCAGAGTCTGTGACTGAGGGACAGAACGATGTTCAGTGTTAATGTACAGCTCACGTTCCCCATCCTCTTTCTCTGCCAACCACAACCCCCATCCTGAAGTAAATGGAGGGGTCAGGGGATGGAGGCTAGCTGGTAGGTGAAGCCAAGTGGGTGGGAAAGGTCAAGGGCTGAAGAAGAAAGAATCTGATCAGAGAGGAGAGCCTGTATTGCTTCTCTTCCCCCCACCTTCTTATTTTAGTTCTTCTCCAGCCCTTTCCAGCCCTGATGAAGGGTCTCAGCACAAAACGTCCACTGTTCATTACTCACCATGGATGCTGCCTGACCCGTTGAGATTCTCAGCATTTTCTGCAGATTTTCAACATCTGCAGAATCTCGTGTGTTTGTAACTGACATGGGCAGTAGGTACGAGGGAGGGAGGGAGGGAGAGGACACAATATGAATACAGAGTGGGTACTGGGCTGTGCCACATGAATTTGATACACAGGAGCTGTGAAAAATCCACAAAACAAACCACATTGTGCACTGCGTTCAGTAGAGAAATGGGCCGTTCTGCCCACCACCCCCAGACAGACCATTTCCCAACTAAATTACTCCCATGTGCCGGCGTGAGGACGATATCCCAGACAGACCATTTCCCAACTAAATTACTCCCATGTGCCGGCGTGAGGACGATATCCCAGACAGACCATTTCCCAACTAAATTACTCCCATGTGCCGGCGTGAGGACCATATCCCAGACAGACCATTTCACAACTAAATTACTCCCATGTGCCGGCGTGAGGACCATATCCCAGACAGACCATTTCCCAACTAAATTACTCCCACGTGCCGGCGTGTGGTCCATATCCCAGACAGACCATTTCCCAACTAAATTACTCCCATGTGCTGGCGTGAGGACCATATCCCAGACAGACCATTTCCCAACTAAATTACTCCCATCTGCCGGCGTGAGGACCATATTCCAGACAAGATGGCACCGAGCTGTGGTTCATAGACACTCTCGGACCCTGCTCCCTGTTCAAACGCCAATGACATGGACGTGTTACAAATCCGTGATCCAAGATCCGGCATACACATCACTGAGTATCTCACGTGGTCTGAACATACTGGCTGTGTGGTGTAAAAGCACAACAGCGCCTCTTTCATCTCGGACAGTTGAAGAAGTTTGGTATAGGCCTCTAAATCATAAGGAGCACAACTGAAAGCATCCTGTCTGGCTGTATCACTGTCTGGTATGGGAACTGTACCTCCCTCAGTCGCAGGTGCAGACAGCTCAGCACATCTGTAGATGTGAACTTCCCACTATTCAGGACATTTACAAAGACAGATGTGTAAAAAGGGCCTGAAGGATCATTGGGGACCCGAGTCACCCCAACCACAAACTGTTCCAGCTGCTACCATCCGGGAAACGGTACCGCTGCATAAAAGCCAGGACCAACAGGCTCCGGGACAGGCCATCAGACTGATTAATTTACATTGATACAACTGCATTTTAATGCTATATTGACTGTCCTGGTGTACATACAGGTGTCCCCTCCTTTACAAAGGTAGCACGTTCCTACAAAACCTTTCTTAAACCGAAATGGCGTAAGCGAAGAACCATTAATTTATATGGGAAAAAATTCGTAAAAGCGAAAATCTTCTTTTTAATGTGAAAACTGGTTACAAATGTAGATCTTTTGTAAAAGTGAAGTGGCGCAAACGAACCTTCGTAAATCGTGGGACACCTGTATTTTTTATTACAAATGACTATATTTTGCACTTTGCCCCTTCAGACAGAGACATAACGTAAAGATATTTACTCCTCATTTACGTGAAGGATGTAAGAAATAAAGTCAATTCAATTCTCCGTCTCCCTCCAAAGTCTCTCTCTATCTCCATCTCCCTGACTCTTACAAACTCCCTCTCTCCTCAGTCTCTCACTACTTCCCTCACACCTCGATCTCATCATCTCCCCCCTCTCGCTACCTGCTTCTCCCCTCGGACTACCCCAGCCTGTCCATCCCCTTAGTGTCTGCGTACATCCCTCTTCCCTCTGTCTCAAACTAACCACAGCTCCTTCGCTACCTCCCTCTCTCAATAGACAATAGGTGCAGAAGTAGACCATTCGGCCCTTCGAGCCTGCACCGCCATTCTGAGATCATGGCTGATCATCTACTATCAATACCCGGTTCCTGCCTTGTCCCCATATCCCTTGATTCCCCTATCCATAAGATACCTATCTAGCTCCTTCTTGAAAGCATCCAGAGAATTGGCCTCCACTGCCTTCCGAGGCAGTGCATTACAGACCCCCACAACTCTCTGGGAGAAGAAGTTTTTCCTTAACTCTGTCCTAAATAACCTACCCCTTATTCTCAAACCATGCCCTCTGGTACTGGACTCTCCCAGCATCTGGAACATATTTCCTGCCTCTATCTTGTCCAATCCCTTAATAATCTTATATGTTGCAATCAGATATCCTCTTAATCTCCTTAATTCCAGCGTTTACAAGCCCAGTCTCTCTAATCTCTCTGCGTCAGACAGTCCGGACATCCCAGGAATTAACCTCATGAATCTACACTGTACTTCCTCTATAGCCAGGATGTCCTTCCTTAACCCTGGAGACCAAAACTGTACACAATACTCCAGGTGTGGTCTCACCAGGGCCCTGTACAAAGGCAAAAGAATTTTCTTGCTCTTGTACTCAATTCCCTTTGTAATAAAGGGCAACATTCCATTAGCCTACTTCACTGCCTGCTGCACTTGCTCATTCACCTTCATTGAATAATGAACAAGGACTCCGAGATCTCTTTGTATTACTCCCTTACCCAACTCTACACCATTCAGATAATAATCTGCCTTCCTGTTCTTACTCCCAAAGTGGATAACCTCACACTTATTCACATTAAACGCCATCTGCCAAGTATCTGCCCACTCACCCAGCCTATCCAAGTCACCCTGAATTCTCCTAACATCCTCATCACATGTCACACTGCCACCCAGCTTAGTATCATCAGCAAATTTGCTGATGTTATTCTCAAGGCCTTCATCTAAATCGTTTATGTAAATCGTAAAAAGCTGTGGTCCCAATACCGAGCCCTGTGACACCCCACTAGTCACCACCTGCCATTGTGAGAAACACACATTCACCGTTACCCTTTGCTTTCTATCTGCCAACCAGTTTTCTATCATGTCAGTATCTTCCCCCCAATGCCATGAGCTCTGATTTTATCCGCCAATCTTTTATGTGGGACCTTATCAAATGCCTTCTGAAAATCGAGGTACACTACATCCACTGGATCTCCCCCGTCTAACATCCTGGTTACATCCTTGAAACTCCAACAGATTAGTCAAGCATGATTTGCCCTTGGTAAATTCATGCTGGCTCGGCCCAATGCTATCACTGCTATCTAGATATGCCACTATTTCATCCTTAATAATGGACTCTAGCATCTTCCCCACCACGGGTGTTAGGCTGACAGGACGATAGTTCTCTGTTTTCTCCCTCCCGCCTTTCTTAAAAAGTGGAATAACATTAGCCATTCTCCAACCCTCAGGAACTGATCCTGAATCTAAGGAACATTGGAAAATGATTACCCATGCATCCGCAATTTCCAGGGCCACCTGATTTAGTACCCTAGGGTGCAGACCATCTGGACCTGGGGAGTTGTCAGCCTTCAGTACCATCAGTCTACTCATCACCATTTCCTTCCTAATGTCAATCTGTTTCATTTCCTCTGTTACCCTATGTCCTTGGCCCATCCATACATCTGGGAGATTGCTTGTGTCTTCCCTAGTGAAGACGGATCTAAAGTACTCATTAAATTCTTCTGCCATTTCTCTGATTCCCATAACAATTTTACCCAATTCATTCTTCAAGGGCTCAACATTGTTCTTAACTATCTTCTTTCTCTTCACATATCTAAAAAAAGCTTTTGCTATCCTCCTTTATATTCCTAGCGAGCTTGCATTCGTACCTCATTTTTCTCCCCGTATTGCCTGTTTAGTTAAGTTTTGTTGTTCCTTAAAAATTTCCCAATCATCTGTCCTCCCACTCACCTTAGCTCTGTCATACTTCCTTTTTTTAATGCTATTCAATCTCTGACTTCCTTTGTCAACCACTGGGGCCCCTTTCCCCCTTTTGAATCCTTCCTTCTCTGGGAGATGAACTGATTTTGCACCTTGTGCATTATTCCCATTGCTGTTCCACTGTCTTTTCTGCTAGGATATCCATCCAGTTAACTTTGGCCAGCTGCTCCCTCATGGCTCCATAGTCTCCCCTATTCAACTGCAACACTGACACCTCCGAGCTGCCCTTATCTGTCTCAAATTGCAGATAAAATCTCTCCTTGGTGTTCCCCTCTCTCTATGCTCGGTCTCACACCAACACCCACTAACCTTGGTCTCTCCTCATGTTCTCCCCTCAGTCTCTCTCTACCATATGTAGGCCTCAGCCTCTCCCTACCTCCCCCTCCCCTCGGAATCTCCGTACCTCACTAATTCCTCACTCTGCCTCCCTTCAATTTCTCCTTACCAGCACCCCCTCTGGTCTTACCCTACCTTCCCTCCCAAGTCGCACTCTACCTCCCTTTCCACTCGCACGCCCTATGACCCTCCACCATCAGTATTTCCCCAATTCCCTCTCTCCTCAGTGTCTCCATTCCATAGTCAACTCACAGTCACACCACAACTCACTCCCACCGCGGTCTCTCTCTACTCTCACTGCCTCACGCTCTCCTTTAGACCCTCGCCACCTCACGCTCTCCCCTCGGACCCTCGCTGCCTCACCCTCTCCCCACAGACTCGCCATCTCGCCTACCTTCCACTCCCCTCGGCCCCTCCCTTCCTGACTCCTCTCAGTCTCTGCATGTCCCTCACCCCTTGGCATCCCCGTCTCCCTCACCCCTCAGCCTCTCCATGTCTTCCCTTCCCCTCGGCCTCTCCCTGTCGCAACTCCCTCGGCCTCTCCGCTATCTCCCCCTCCACTCGGCCTCCCATTTCCTCTCTCAGCCTCTCCCCTACCGCCCCCTACATTCGGCCTCTAACATTCTCCCCTTTGCCTCTCCCTATCTTCCCTTAATTGAGCCACTTTCTGTCTTCCTCTCCCCTCGGTCTCTCCTTATCCTCCTCTCCCCTTGGTCTCTCCTTATCTTCCTCTCACCTCGGTCTCCCTCCATCTCCCTCTCCGCTTGGTATGCCACTCCCCCCTCTCCCCTCACTCTCACCACTGCTCCCTCCATTTCCTGTCAGCCTCACCCTCCCTCACTCCAGGGGATGGGTAGACTCTCTCCCGGCAGCTGACACAGCATTGTGGGCCGAAGGGCCTGTGCTGTGCTGTACTGTTCTGTGTTCTATGATCTCTGTCACAGGTCAGACTGGGCAGTTTCATTCTGACCCCGGTGTGAAGGGGGATACGGGAAAGGTGATCACAGACCACGGGCAGGGCAGCCGACTGGAAAACTCAGCCCGTGGTGTGTGTTGGTGACTCAGGACGTCCCAGAATTTCCCCACAACTACCACACTGCTGTGTCACTGGGGAACGGTGACCTACCTGTACAGTACACAGCGTTACTCCGGGGTGTCGGCTTCAGCCGATACACAAAGTAACCGGAGCAGTTTTTCACCCTGATATCTCGGCTCCCAAAACAGGCGTTTTCACCCACAGTGAAGCAGACGGTCCTGGTCACCTCCCCCTCTCCCACATTGGGATGGAGACCTGGAATCAGATTTATAAACAGTGTAAAATGTACCCAGTCCCACAGTACCCGGTACGTCTTTGGACAGTGGGAGGAAACCGGAGAACCCGGGGAAAACCCATGCATTCCATGGGGAGGACGGACAGAGACTCCTTACAGATGACACTGGAATTGAACTCTGAACTCTGATGCACTGAGCTGTAATGGTGATTATGCTAACCACTATGTTACCATGGCAACCGTTAATTTATCTCACTAATTGGTGAACGATGATGTCTGCAGACTCCCCCAACTCCCTGGAGATTGCCCCAACACTGAAATGAGTCTGGGGTTGTTGAAACTCCTCCGGGTCGTATCCAGAATGGGGTCAGTGGACAGATCAGTTCTGTCACCCAACTCCAGGAAGTTGTCACTCCTCCACCGGACTCCATGACGATACAGGACCGTGGAGCGGTTTCAGTGACTGTGGGGAGACCTCTCTGGAAGATGGGGTTCTGTGACCATGCTAGGGTCCTCTGAAGAGATCTGGGTCATCGTTTGACACTCCCCAAAAATAACTGAGCCCCACTGATGTAAACTCTGACCCTACCGTTTAACCAGCCTGGGTTCTCCCCGGAGCAATGATACTGTGGAACGACCGTCTCCGGAATCTTCCATCCTCCGGAACTGAAACAACAATCAGAGAGTCAGTCCCTGATCTGAGAGAGTTTATTCACTCAGAGAGACATGGGAAATTACACTCACCCTGTCCGTACCCTGTCTCTGGTCAATAACCCCCGCAATCCTGGGAATTCCCTCTCTGTTGTACCTCTCCCTTGTCTCTACCCTGAGAATGTGGGATCTCCCCTCTCCCTGTATTTACTCCCCATCTCAGTGTAGTCACTGATGATCCTGGTCTCCCTGCATTTCCCATTCACACACCCCTTGTTCCCCTGTTTACCTTCCCATCTGTGTCCAGATTCTTAGCAATGATCTCCTCACTTTACCTGTTCAGTCTGTACCAAACCACTTCAAGATTTCCATCATCCATCAATTGTCCTCCGGTGCATTCAGTGTTGTAACAATTTGTGCTCCTCCAGGGCTGATCCAGGACGGTGTGGTTTACACACGGATCACCGAGTGCGGAGTCTGTGACTGAGGGACAGAACAATGTTCAGTGTTAATATACAGCTCATGTATCCCATCCTCCTCCTCTGCCAACCACAACCCCCATCCTGAACTAAATGGTGGGGGAGGGGAGGGAGGCTGACTGGAAGGGGATAGGTGAAGCCAAGAGGGTGGGAAAGGTCAAGGGCTGGAGAAGAAAAAATCTGATCAGAGAGGAGAGTGGACAATAGGAGAAATGGCAGGAGGAGTGGACCCAGGGGGAAGTAATAGTTTGGTGCTAAGAAGTAAAAGGGGAATAGACGAAGGGGGAGGAGAATTTTGTTTACTGGAAGGTGAAATCGATATTCGTACCATTAGGTTGGAGGCTACGCAGAAGGAATATAAAGTGTTGCTCCTCGACTTTAAGGGGATTTATCTTGTCACAAGAAAAGGCTATAGATCAACAACATTGGAAAGGGACTGGGAATCGGAATTTAAATGTTTGGCCATCGGGAAATCCCGTTTATAGCGGATGGTGTATTGATGCTTGAGAAGCAGTCCCCCAGTTTACAATGAGTCTCTCCAATGTAGAGGAGGCCACAATGGGATCAATAGATATTCCCGGCAGATTCAGTGAACTGATGCCTCACCTGGAAGGAGTGTTTGGGGCCGTCAATGAAGGTGAGGGAGGAGGTGAATGGACAGTTGCAGGGATAAGTGCCTGGAGGGAGATCAGTGGAGGGAGGAGGGACATCATGGAGAGAGCAATCCCTGCAGACGGTGGTGGGCAGGGTGAGGAAAGGATATGTTTTGCAGTCGGGTCCCTTTGGAGATTGAGGAAATTGTGGAGGATAATGTTTTGGATGCTGAGGCTGAAGTGGTGGTAGGTGAGGACGAGGGGAAGATGGAGTGAGTGTAGATGTTTGGGAAATGGAGGAGATAAGGGTGAGGGAAACATCAATAGTAGAGGGAGGGAAACCCCATTCATTAAAGCAGGAGGACATCTCTGATACCCTGGAATGGAAACCACATCCTGAGAACAGACATGGTGGAGTCACATCTTGTGCCAAGATGAGGCCACCCTCAAGGTGGAGGAGCAACACCTCATATTCCATTTGGATACCCTCCAACCTGATGGTATGAATATCGATTTCTCCTTCCGATGAACAAAATTTACTCCACTCCCTTCCTATATTCCCATTTTGATCTTTTACTTCTCACCTGCTTTAAACTTCCCCCTGGGTCTCCTCCTCTTTCCGTTTCTCCAATGGTATTCACTCTCCTCTCCTATCAGTTTCTTTCTTCTCCAGCCCTTGACCTTCCCACCCACCTGGCTTTACCTGTCACCTTCCAGCTAACCACTCTGCACCCCCCCCCCAACCTTTGTTCTGTCATCTTCCCCCTGCCCTCTCAGTCCTAAAGAGGGGTCTTGGCCCAAATTATCAACTAACTATTCATTTCCATAGATGCTGCCTGACCTGCTGAATTTCCCCACCATTGTGTGTGTGTGTTGCTACATATTACTATATAATACCCTGAGATTCAGTTTCTTCCCGGCATTCACAGTGAAACAAAGAAATACAATAGAATCAATGAAAAACTACACACAAACAAAGACTGACAAGCAACAAATGTGCAATAGAAATCAACAAAGACAATATCCATCAGTCAGGACTCCACCACCCAGGACATGCCCTCTTCCTATTACCACCATCAGAGAGGAGGGACAGGAGCCTGAAGACACACACTCAACGTTTCAGGAACAGCTTCTTCCCCTCCGCCATCAGATTTTTGAATGGACCTAGAAATACTAAAAATACCTCCAGTCCAAACCAAAAAGAAAAGCCACACAAATAACTGAAAATGATGCAGCAAGAAAATAAGGTCCTATGGGAAGAAGAAAGCAAAACAACATCTTAAAATGTAAAAAAAGAGAATGTATCTCCATTGAAAAAAAAAATCAAAGACCAAATCATTTACTAAATAGTTTCAAAAAATAAAGAAAAAAGCAGAATCCCAAAAGGGAACAGAAAAGTTAATCTAAAAATACTAAAAAAAACCTACAGTAAAAACCAGAAGAGAGAACCCTCGCATTCTCACTGACCCAGTCAATAAGCTGGTAAATAGCTTAGAAATTTAAGTAAAAACCAAAAATAAACTAACCCAAGTCAGGCCGTAGTAGAGGAGGTTTGCTGGTCAAAATAATTTTTGAGCTTCATTTAATGTCTTGAAGAGCAAACGGGAATTATCAGAGAGAATGATCCTCCATCGAGCAGAAAAAAAGCTGAACAGAAAACCATTCAAAAAAACTTCGACATCAGAGATATAAACGCCATTTATTCCTTCAGAATGTCAGGGGTGAAATTTTCAATGAAGCGGAATTTCAAATCTTTAAATTCAAACATGCCTTTCCACCGAGCAAAGCGATTCAGATGTTACTTGATATGAACGTAATGGAGACGAATAATTTCTGGCCGTGGATGATTAGATTTTGGATGTAAAGGGCAATGGACAAGGTCGATTAATAGAGGGCCATCCAAGACTTCTGTGCCGAACACATCGAATAAAAATTAAGAAAAGAATTTTATAGGATCACCCTCCTCAACATCTTTAGGGAGCCCAATTATCCATGGATTCTGCATTCAAGATCGATTTTCAAGGTTGATAACTTTAGTTTTATAACAATCCTGTTGTTGAGATATCGAAGCTAAATTTTGTTCCAAAGTTGTGATTATTCGGTGTCTTTGCCGAGTGCCTTCATCAAGTTCTGAATTTGTTGCTTGCTGCAGTTCAACTTCACGTTTCAGCGATCTAAAATTATCCTCGACAGTCATTAAAACTCCTTCAAACATGGCAAATTTTTGAGTCACTGTATCATCTATAAGTTTCCACATTGCTTCAACAGTTAACGGAGGCTGCTTAGATTGTTTAGAATCACCATCTCTTTTTCCATTCGGATCCGAACCTTTCCCGTTTTTTGCTTCTCGTGATCTGGTATTGATTTCCAGTGAATTAAAGTCAAAGTCCAAACGTATATCTGTGACATAAACCTTTTGGCGTAGGTATAAAAGAGAGTAAATAAGGGTGGCTACAGGTAATGAAGGTAAAGGGAATGGAGCAAAGCCCAAATAAGCCTCACTCCATGAGCGCCACCAGGAGACTAATCCCTTGAGATGTTCCCACAAGCAATGATCTCCTTTAAGGACTCTTTATCTCGTTATTTTATAAGGAGGGTGTGGAGAGGATGGTTCCTCTGGTGGGGGTATACAGAACTAACGGACAAAGCCTCAAAATTGAGGGGTGACCCTTCAGAACAGAGGCAAAGAGAAATTTCCTTAGCCGGAGAGTAGTGTATCTGTGGAGTGCTCTACCACAGATTGTGGCGGAGGCCGAGTTCATGTGTATGTTTAAGGTGGAAGTTGATCGTTCAGGGCATCAAAGGATATGGCAAGAAGGCAGATGAACGGGGTTGTGGGATCCAGAATCAGCCATGCTTTTTCGATCGGGAGTAGAAGGGCGGCGTGAGAGCTGAATTCCGAAAGAAGGCAGCTTTTTTGGAAACTTCTTGGAGTACAAGAAGGGTGAGACTGCACAGGCACGTGTGACAGCGTGGAGAGTTTAAAAAGACCACCCTATACAGCAGGCAGCGGTCGGAGCGGGCAGTGGAGTGCAAGGTGTTGGCTCAACGGGCTTAGGCAGAAACGGGAAGAGGCGAGAGTCAGGCACCAGCTCTTTCTTCCCCTTGGCGAATCGGCCCGGACAGAAAATGGAACAGCAGGGCTCACACTGCTAACGGTACAAGCTAACGGTTTAAAAAGTTTGTGTGTTTGGCGAGGTACGTGAGTGAGTAGACTTATTTTTTCCTTATTTCATTCCTGTAGTATTAGGTAGCATGTCCGCAGGATTTGTGCTTTGTTCAGGGTGTCAGACGTGGGAATCCTGGGAGTCGTCCCGCCTCCCTGGTGGCCACGTCTGTGCCAGGTGCAGAGATGCAGCTCCTCAGAGACCGTGTTAGGGACCTGGAGCTGCAGCCTGATGACCTATTGCTTACTAGGGAAAGTGAAGAGGTGATAGACAGGAGCTACAGGGAGGTAGTCATCCCTAGGCTACAGGGGTCAGAAAACTGGGTGACTGTCAGGAGAGGGAAGGGAAATGCCTGGATAGTGGAGAGCAACCCTGTAGCTGCCCCCCTCAGCAACAAGTATATCGTTTTGGATGCTGTTGAGGGGGATGACCTGACAGGTGACTGGATCTCTGGCACTGAGCCTGGCACTGTTGTGCAGGAGGGAAGGAGTGAGAGGATGAATGCAGTAGTCATAGGGGATTCCATAGTCAGGGGAACAGACAGGAGATTCTGTGAGCCTGACAGAGATACCCGCATGGCGTATTGCCTCCCAGGTGTCAGGATACGGGATGTCTCGTTTCGCGTCCAGAATATTCTGAAGGGAGAGAGCGAGCAGCCAGCTGTCTCGGTACATGTTGGTACCAATGACATAGATAGGAAAAGGGAGGAGGTCCTGAAGAGAGATTTCTGGGAGTTAGGAAGGAAGTTGAGAAGCAAGACCTCCAGGGTAGTAATCTCAGGATTGCTACCTGTACCATGTGCTAGCGAGGACAAGAATAGTAGGATCAGGCAGATGAATGCGTGGCTGAGAGACTGGTGCAGGGGGCAGGGCTTCAGATTTTTGGATCACTGGGATCTCTTCTGGGGGAAGTATGACCTGTTCAAAAAGGACGGGTTACACCTGAACCCGAAGGGGACCAATATCCTGGAGGGAAGGTTCAATAGATAGATAGAAAGATAGATAGATAGATAGATAGATAGATAGATAGATAGATAGATAGATAGATAGATAGATAGATAGATAGATAGATAGATAGATAGATAGATAGATAGATAGATAGATAGATAGATAGATACTTTATTCATCCCCAAGGGGAAGTTCAACATTTTTCCAGTGTCCCATACACTTATTGTAGCAAAACTAATTACATACAGTATTTAACTCAGTATAAATATGATATGCATCTAAAATCACCCTCCCAAAAAGCATTAATAAATAGCTTTTAAAAAGTTCTTAAATAGTTTACTGAAGTACATTGAGTGGTAACTTAAGCTCAGTCCTAACCCCGGCACTTTAACATGTCTTGCCCCGGTGGTTGAATTGTCGAGCCGAATGGCGTTGACAATAGAGCTGGTAGGGAGGATTTAAACTAATTTGGCAGGGGTGGGGGGAACTGGAATGATAGAGCAGAGGAGGGGGAAAACGGAAATAAGTCTATGATAGTGAGCAGTAAGGATGTCAGGAAGGTCAGGCAGGTGATGGGACAACTTTTCAGCCATTGGGAAGAGCTGCAGTGCAATCAATGCAGAAAGTGCCAGATACTGGACTTAAGGTGTTATACTTAAATGCACGCAGCATAAGGAATAAGGTGGATGAACTTGTCGTACAGTTACAGATTGGCAGGTATGATATTGTGCTCATCACTGAGACGTGGCTAAAGGATGCATGTCTCTGGGAGCTGAACATCCAATGATACACGGTGTATCGGAAGGATAGGCAGGTAGGTAGAGGGGGTGGCGTGGCTTTATTGGTAAGAAATGTTATTAAATCATTAGAAAGAGTTGACATAAGATCGGAAGGTACAGAACCTTATGGGTTGAGCTCAGGAATCGCAGGGGTAAAAGGACCATGAATGCAGTTATATACAGGCCTTGGAACAGCTGCAGTGATGTGGACTCCAAATTACAACAGGAAATAGAAAAGGCTTGCCAGAAGGGCAGTGTTATGATCATTGTGGGGGATTTTAATATACGAGTGGTTTGGGAAAATCAGGTTGGCAGTGGATCTCAAGAGAGAAAATTTGTAGCATGTCTATGGGATGGCTTTTTAGAACAGCTTGTTGTTGAGCACACTAGGGGGATCGACTGTACCAGATTGGGTATTATGTAATGAACCAGAGGTGACCAGAGAGATGGAGGTGAAGGAACCCTTAGGAGGCAGTGATCACAGCATGATGGAGTTCATTGTGAAATCTGAGGAGAAGCTGAAATGCGATCTGTCAATATTTCACTGGTGTAAAGGAAATTACAGTGGCATGAGAGAGGAACTGGCCAAAGTTGACTGGAAAGGGACATTAGTGGGAATGACGGCAGAGCAGCAGTGGCTGGAGTTTATGCGAGAAGTGAGGAAGGTGCAAGACAGATATATTCCAAAAAAGAAGAAATTTTTGAATGGAAAAAGGGTGCAACCGTGGCTGACAAGAGAAGTCTAAGCCAAAGTAAAAGCAAAGCAGAGGGCATACAAGGAAGCAAAAATTAGTGGGAAGACAGAGGATTGGTAAGTTTGTAAAAGCCTACGAAAGGAGACTAAGAGGGTCATTAAGAGGGAAAAGATGAACTATGAAAGGATGCTAGCAAATAATATCAAAGAGGATACTTAAAAGCATTTTCATGTATATAAAGAGTAAAAGACAGGTGAAAGTAGATATAGGACTTTAGAAAATGATGCTGGAGAAATTGTTATGGGAGATAAGGAGATAGCAGAGGAATTGAACAAGTATATTGCATCAGTCTTCACTGAGGAAGACATCAGCAGTATACTGGACACTCAGTATTGCCAGGGAAGAGAAATATGCGCAATCACAATTATGACAGAGAAAGTACTCAGGAAGCTGAACAGTCTAAGGGTAGATAAATCTCCTGGACCAGATAGAATGCACCCTCGTGTTCTGAAGGAAGTAGCAGCAGAGATTGTGGAGGCATTAGCAATGATCTTTCAAAAGTTGATAGATTCTGGCCTGGTTCCGGAGGACTGGAAGATTGCAAATGTCACTCTGCTATTTAAGCAGGGGGCAAGGAAGCAAAAAGGAAATTATAGAGCTGTTAGCTTCACATCGGTGGTTGGGAAGTTGTTGGAGTCGATTGTCAAGGAGGAAGTTATGGGGACTTGGAGGCATATGACAAGATAGGCAGAACTCAGCATGCTTTCTTTCAGGGAAAATCCTGCCTGACAAACATAGTGCAATTTTTTGAGAAAATTACAAGTAGGCTAGACGAGGGAGATGCAGTGGATGTTGTGTATTTGGATTTTCAGAAGGCCTTTGACAAGGTGCTGCTCATGAGTCTGCTAAACAAGAGAAGAGCTCATGGAATTACTGGATAGTTACATACGTGGATAGAGTGCTGGCTGATCAGCAGGAAGCACGGAGTGGGAATAAAGGGATCCCATTCTGGTTGGTTGCCAGTTACTAGTGGTGTTCCACAGGGGTCCGTGTTAGGGCCGCTTCTTTTTACGTTGTATATCAACAATTTGGATTATGGAATAGATGGCTTTATGGCTAAGTTTGCTGATGATACAAAGATAGGTGGAGGGGCTGGTAGTGCTGAGGAAACAGAGTCTGCAGAGAGTTTTGGATAGACTGGGAGAATGGGCAAAGAAGTGGCAAATGAATTACGATGTTGGAAAGTGTATGGTCATGCACTTTGGTAGAAGAAATAAACGGGCAGACTATTATTTAAATGGAGAGAGAATTCAAAGTTCTGAGATGTGTCGGGACTTGGGAGTCCTCATGCAGGGTATCCTTAACGTTAACCTCCAGGTTGAGTCAGTGGTGAAGAAGGCGAATGCAATGTTGGCATTCGTTTCTAGCGGAATAGAGTATAGGAGCAGGGATGTGATGTTGAGGCTCTATAAGGCACTGGTGAGACCTCTCTTGGAGTACTGTGTTCAGTTTTGGGATCTTAATTTAAGAAAGGATGTTCTGACATTGGAGAGGGTTCAGAGAAGATTCACTAGGTTGATTCCGGGAATAAAAGGGTTAACATATGAGGAACGTTTGACCGCTCTTGGGCTGTACTACTTGGAGTTTAGAAGAATGAGGGGGACCTCATAGACACATTTTGAATGTTGAAAGGCATGGACAGAATGGATGTGGCAAAATTGTTTCCCATGGTGGGGGAGTCTAGTACGAGAGGGCATGACTTAAGGATTGAAGGGCGCCCATTCAGAACAGAGATGCAAAGAATTTTTTTTTTAGCCAGAGGGTGGTGAATCTGTGGTATTTGTTGCCAAGGGCGGCAATGGAGTGCAAGTCAGTGGGTTTATTTAAGACAGAGATTGATAGGTATCTGAGTAGTCAGGGCATCAAAGGTTCTGGTGAGAAGGCGGGGGAATGGGACTAAAGGGAAAATTGGATCAGCTCATGATGAAATGATGGAGCAGACTCGATGGGTCGAATGGCCCACTTCTGCTCCTTTGTCTTATTGTCTTATGTAATGGCAGAGCTGACTCAATGGTTGAATGGCCTAATGTCTTGTGGTCTTATGTTTTCATTATTTATTACTATTTATTTCTATTTGCATTTGCACTGTAGTTGCCTTCTGCACTCTTCTTGATCTTTCATTGATCCTGTTACAGTTACTATTCTGTAGATTTGCTGAGTGTTCCCACAGGAAAATGAATCTCAGAGTTGTGTTTGGTGATATATGAACTCTAATAATAAAATTTACTTTGATTTTAAACATTTCCATCCTACCGACACAATGATCCTATCACTCCATGTCCCTCACATCCACATGTCTATTTAAGTGTCTCGTAATGTATTTGCCTCTACCACCATACCAGGCAGTGTATTTCAGGTGTCCACCACTCTCTGTAAAAACTTACCCCTCATATCCCCTTTGCACCTACCCCTTTTCACTATCAATACATGCCGTCTGGTATTAGACATTTCAACCCTGGGAAACAGATACCCTCTGTCCACTCTATCTATACCTTTAATAATCTTATAAACCTCTATCTGATCTACTCTCAGTCTCCACTGCTCCAGAGAAAACAACCCAAGTTTATCCTGCCTCTCGTGATAGCACATGCCCTCTAAACCAAACAGTACCCTGGTAAACCTCTTCTGCACCCTCTCCAAAGCCTCAACATCCTTCCGATAGTGAGGTGACTGAACTGTATGCAATACTCCAAATGTGGCCTATTCAGAGTTTTATAAATTTGCAACACAACCTCTTGACTTTTGATCTCAATGCCTCAACGAACAAAATCAGCATTCCATAAGCCTTCTTCACCACCTTATTGAACTCTGGGCAACTTTCAAGGAGTTCTGAACTTGGATCCCAAGATCTCTCTGCTCAGCAACACTGTTAAGGATCTTGCCCTTAACATGCCGAACTTTTGATTAGTAACTTTCCTGTAATCTATTGTATTCTTTTATCCCCATTAATTGTAGTGAAGTTATATGTTGCTCTTGCTCCTTGACACAGACAATAAATAAAATCTACTGTCACTGATTAAATGGACTCTCACGTTCAAGGTTACCACCATTCAACCGCATACACGTATCCTGCCAAACAACATTCCACCAGACCAAGGTGCACAACACAGTGCATATAACTCCCAACAACACATCCAGTAATATTACCACAAATAATTAATTATAAAACATAGTCTAGAAGAGTGACATTTAGCATAAGGTGCATTTCAAAGTTCGGAGTAAATTTATTATCAAAGTACAGATATTCACCATAAACAAGCCTGCGATTCATTTTCTTGTGGGCATACTCAATAAATCTATAGAATAATAACCACAACAGAATCAATGAGAGACCGACCAGTTGGGCCGTTCAACCAGAGTGCAGAAGACAACAAACTGTGCAAATACAAAAAGAAGAAATAATAATGATTAATAAATAAGCAATAAATATCAAGATCATGAGATGAAGGGTCCATAAAAGTGAGTCCATAGGTTGTGGGAACATTTCAATGACGGGGCCAGTGAAGTTGAGTGAACTTTTCCCCTGGGCCGTGCAATAGATTTTGAGCCGTTTCACAGACACCCGGTTCACCTGTCCTTTGTGAGGCCGGGAGGAGTCAGTGTACAATGTTTATATGAAGTGTGAGAGGTTGCAGCCCCTGTTTGAGTATCTGAAGGGGCTGCTGCTCACGTTTTGGTTGTACTTCAGCCCTGTGCTCCTGATATATGGTCACCCAGTACGGAGGGGTTGGGTCACTCAGAGAATCTACTGGTGGGCTTGTTCCTGGACCTGGCCGAGATGGCCATTCGTGGGTCCAGGCAGTCAAGGGCTCTGCCCGAGCTGAATGCCTGTCCCTCTTCTGGGGTTACCATCATGTAGAGATGGAGCATGCGATCACTATGGGTACAGGGATATTTCCTGGGACGGTGGGTCCTCCAGGGAATTGAGTGTTTTGTAGTTAGTAATAACCATATTTTAATTTGAAATTGTGAACAATCTTGTAAATCACTGATACTGTATTTGTGTTTTGTGAGTGAATAAAACTTTATAGTTTTGTAAAAACAAAATGGTAGTGATGCTCTTTACAGGCCTTTGTTGCCAGGGCTGTCTGCACACAGTCTACGATTCATTCTTGCCTGGACATTAATTAACCCTTGCCTTGCCATGACTTCCCCTTGCTGTTGGAAATTACTTACCCAGCAAAGCCAGAACCAGCAACGGGACCCTCATCTTCCTGGCTAAAAGGGGGAAAAACATAATTTAATTTTCTCATCAATGTTCTTCTACATCTCTTATTATCATCTATAGTATATTTTATTCATTGCACTGCACTGCATCCGTAAAGCAACAAATCTCAGGACATAGGTCACTAATAATACACCTGATTCTGAAGGTAATTTAAATCAGAGAGAAATGAGGCAGTGGGGTATGGAACAGAGTGCAAAGTGGGATCCATCGCTAGTGGGTGTGATACACCACGTTCTCACTGGGACACAACAGAGATAAGATCTCTCTCTCTCTGGCTCAGATAAACCACCAGAGTCTGTCTGCCCATCTCTCTCACACTGAGACCACACAGAGAGGGGTGAGATACCTACACCTCTCACTTGCCCCCCTATCTCTCTCCCTCCCACCACACAGAGATGGGTGAGATCTCCCTCTCTCCTTTCAGAAACTCCACCTGCGTTAATGTCCCTGCATCCATCCAGCCCACTCCCTCTTCAGATCTCTTCCCTCCACCAAACCCTGTCCCCATGCAGAGAGCACACACACACACACACACACACACACACTCTGATTCACAATGGGAAACCCCCTCACCCCCGCCTCCACACACACTCACACCTCTGACTCTCAATGGGGAACAGCCCCCCTTCTCTCTCTCTCACACACACACACACACACACACACACACATTCTGACCCTCAATAGGAAACTGCCCCCGACAAACTGATTCTCAATGGGAAACCCCCTCGTCCCCCGCCCCCCCACACACACACTCACATCTCTGTTAACGGCACAGATCACAGATAACTGAGCCTGCCCACGGTTTACAGTCTGCGTGAGAGACGGAGGGAGATGGAACTACCTGTATCCTCCTCAGTTCTGGGGTCAGTACATGAGTGGAGTCAGCCTTGGCCCCAACTACCTTCCACACCGGCTGCTGGTGTGAAAGAACACAGGGCTGGGTAGCGACACGGCTGAAGATAAGATATGGGTGAACATGCAAAGTGAGGGAGCTGACATGTATCCCAGCCGCCTGGAATGAAGAGTCCATTGTTCTCATTTCCCAAACTTCCTCAACGGACACAGCATCGGCAACAGCTCAGGGCAGGAAAAGGGCTCTGTGTGTCGGGACAGAAATGGACACACAGACCAGAGAGTCGAATTAAACCCATGAATTAGGGAGTGGGATAAACCCCTGACAAAACATTCTGCACTGGGCTGTGTATCGGACACACAAGATACTGGGGAGCTCAGCAGGTCAGGCAGCATCTATGCAGAGAAATAAAGAGTCAACGTTTCAGGTCTCTTCAACCCTTTACCTCTTCCAGCTATCACCTCCCAGTATCTCACTTCACCCTCCCACTCACTTACCTCCCCCTCACCTGGCTCCACCTATCACCTCCCAGTATCTCACTTCACCCTCCCACTCACTTACCTTCCCCCTCGCCTGGCTCCACCTATCACCTCCCAGTATCTCACTTCACCCTCCCACTCACTTACCTTCCCCCTCACCTGACTCCCCCTATCACCTCCCAGCTTCTCACTTCACCCTCCCACTCACTTACCTCCCCCTCACCTGGCTCCACCTATCACCTCCCAGTATCTCACTTCACCCTCCCATTCACTTAACCTTCCCCCTCGCCTGGCTCCAGCTATCACCTCCCAGTATCTCACTTCACCCTCCCACTCACTTAGCTCCCCCTCACCTGGCTCCACCTATCACCTCCCAGTATCTCACTTCACCCTCCCACTCACTTACCTCCCCCTCACCTGGCTCCACCTATCACCCCCCAGCTTCATCCTCCCACTCACTTACCCTCCCCCTCGCCTGGCTCCACCTATCACCTCCCAGCTTCTCACTTCACCCTCCCACTCACTTACCCTCCCCCTCCCCCGACTCCACCATAACCTCTTGACTTTTGAACTCAGTGTCTCAACTAACAAATGCAAGCATTCCATAAGCCTTCTTAAACACAAAAGACTCTGCAGATGCTGGGGTCAAAGCAACACGCACAACACACTGGTTTTTCCATGTTTTGCTATTTTCCCTGTTTTTTTTTGGCTCCAATGTGAAAAAAGGAGCACGTGATTCACAAATACAAATTTTCAGTTAAATTAATCAACATCCCTGGTTATTAAGGTGAACAAGGTGTTGGAATCAGTTTAGTTTGAGGTGAGTGAAGTTATCCTCACTGGATCAGCAGCCTGATGATTGAAGGGTAATAACTGTGCTTGACCTGGTGGTGTGAGACCCGAGGTTCCTGTATCTCCTGCCCAATGGGAGCAGCGGGAAGAGAGCACGGTCTGGATGGGGGTCACTGATGATGGATGCAGCTTTCTTGTGTCAACGCTCCTTCTAGTTGTGCTCAATGGTGGGGATGTGTGTGTGTGTGTGTGTGTGTGTGTGTGTGTGTGTGTGTGTGTGTGTGTGTGTGTGTGTGTGTGTGTGTGTGTGTGTTGTGTGTGTGTGTTTGTGTGTGTGTGTGTGTGTCTGTGTGTGTGTTTGTGTGTGTGTGTCTCCCCTTCCTCTCTCTCACCTCAACTGTCTTTCACTTTCTTGCTCTCTGCTTTCCTCACCCCCAACATCTCACATTGTGCAAATGCCTCTTGCTTTGACCTGTGACCTTTCACCAAATGTGACCTGTGTCTATGATGTGAAAACCCGTCTGTTCTCAGTCTGTTTGCATCCGGTGGCAAACAGGAGAACAGAACAGAGCAGAATTAACCAGAGGGCTGTTCCTATTGGAACTGTAATGGCCACAGAAGCAAGAGTGAATAATTTATAATGTTTTGCGGAGAAACTGAGTATTCAGCACCACAAACTACATATCATACCTCTGACCCTCTCTCATGTCACCCCCTCCCCACCTTTCTGTCTCACTCTCCGGATCACCTCACTACACTATTCCAGGAACTCCTCTCACTTCTGTCTGTTGGTGAATTTGCATCTGTGGGTGAATTTGCATCTGTGGGTGAATTTGCATCTGTGGCTTTCAACACGTGACACCTGCATGTGTGAAATAAACAGTCCATTGTTCGCAACCTGTGTGTGTTTTGTTGCCAATGATTTCCTGTTGTTTGCCTCCCACCCTTCTTAAAGAGTGGAGTGACATTTACAATTTTCCATTCCTCCGAAACCATCCCAGAATCTAGTGATTGTTGAAAGATCACTACTAATGCCTTCACAGTCATTTCAGCCACCTCTTTCAGAACCCTGGGGTGTAGTCCATCTGGTCCAGGTGACTTATCGACTTTCAGACCTTTCACAACCCAAACACCTTCTCCTAATAGCAACTACACTGACTTCTGCCCCCGACACTTGAATTTCTGGCAGACTGATGGTGTCTTTCACAGTGAAGAAAAATTCAAAATACTTATTAAGTTTGTCCGCCTTTCTTAATACTGTATTATGTCCTCTCCAGCGTCATTTTCCACCTGTTTCTTTTCTCATTATTGCTTTTTTATTGCCTTCATTTTGTTTTTAAAACCCTCCAGCTTCCCACTAATTATTGATTTACTGTATGCCCTTGTGTTTGAATTTATGCTGTCATTAACTTCACTTTACAGCCACAGTTGCCTCATCTTCCCTTTACAATATTTCTTTATCTTTGGTATTTATCTATCATGCATTTCCAAATTACTCCCAGAAACTCCAGCCATTGCTGCTCTGCCATCATCCCTGATAATGTCCGCTTCCAATCAACTTTGGCCAGCTCCTCTCTCATGCCTCTGTAGTTCCCTTTACCCCCCTGTAATACTGATACATCTGATTTTAGCTTCTCCCTCTCTAACTGCAGGGTGAATTCCATCATATTTTGATCTCTGTCTCATTACACAACACCAAATCCAGACCCTGGGTCTTAGCACTCAGATCTGCAGCTGGATCTTCAACTTCCTCACAGACAGGACCCAGGCTGTGAAAATAGGGGACAAGCTCCCCTCCACAATCACTCTGAGCACCGGTGCCCCACAATGCTGTGTACTCAGCCCCCTGCTGTACTCACTGAACACCCATGATTGTGTAGCCACGTTTCCATCGAACTCAATATATGTTTGCTGATGACACCACAATTGTAGGCCTTATCTCAGGTAATGATGAGTTTGAGTACAGAGAGGAAATTAAGAACCTGGTGGCATGTTGCCAAAAGTAACCTATCCCGCAACATCAGCAAGACGAAGGAATTGGTTGTTCACTGCAGAAGGAGTAGCGGACTGCACGACCCCATCTACATCGGTGGTGCGCAGATGGAGCAGGTCAAAGCTTTAAGCTGCTTGGGGTCAATATCACAAATGACCTGACTTGGTCTAACCCAGCAGAGTCCACTGCCAAGTAGGCCCACTAGCACCTTTACTTCCTGAGAAAGCTGAAGGAATCTGACCTGTCCCCTAAAACCCTCACTAATTTGTATAGATGCACTGTAGAAAGCATTCTTCTAGGGTGCATCACAACCTGGTGTGGAAGTTGTCCTGTCCAAGACCAGAAGAAGCTGCCGAAGATCCTGAACACAGCCCAGCACATCACACAACCCAATCTCCCATCCTTGGACTCACTTTACACCGCACGCTGTCGGAGCAGAGCTGCCAGGATAATCAAGGACACGACCCACCCAGACAACACACTCTTTGTCCCACTTCCCTCCGGGAGAAGACTCGTATGGCCAGATTGGGGAACAGCTTCTTTCCAGACTGCTGAATGGATCCTGATCTGGATCTGGGCCGTACCTTCCAAATATCCAGACCTGTCTCTTGTTTTTTTTTTTGCACGACCTTACCCTTTTCTGTTTTTTTTAATTTATGATCTGTAATTTAAATTTTTATTATATTTACTATTGATTTGTACGCCAGGGAGCACGAAGTGCAGAATCAATATCACCGTCATGATTGTACGTACTAGTATCAATTGTTTGGCGACAATAAAGTAATAAAGTAGTTCAGATGTCTTTCTCCTGGTGGGCTCAACCACGAGCTGCTTTGAAAATCCATCTCGTATGCATTCTACAAATTCCTTCTTTTGGGATCCAGCACAAACATGATTTTCCCAATCTACCTGCAAATTAAAACCCCCATGGTTAGCATTACATTGTCCCTTTTTACATGCCCTTCCTATCTCCTGTTGCAATTTGTAGTCTGCATCCTAGTTACTGTTCTGAGGCCAGTGTAAATTGAATTGGAATTGAACATACAACTTACAAACTCCATATACAGGAGTAAAAATCTTATGTAGGGCTCTCAGTAACTGTGGTGTTAACTGTTCAGGCTAACAAAATGGCTTCTTTGTATTGTTATAATGAAATGGCTTCTCTGTAATGTTACTTAATGCTGTAATGGGTTTCTGTATCTGGAATGTTTGGGTTATAACTGTAGCTCAGGGGGATCTAGTCAATGGAGAATTGTTATGCTATCTTGTATCTGTGAGCTGAGCAGGAGTTCACGGTCTTTTCTCGGGAGGCGAGCGAGGAGGATGACGGGTGAGGAGCGGACAGCGGTTCCAGGGCAGCGGATACTGGACGTCGGTGGTTCGGACGGTGGCCGAAGGCTCGGAAGGTCGTTGTGGATGGAACCGGAGGCGTGAGCTCCAACGTATTAAAATATTATGTGCACCAACTGATAAACTTACTGATTTGGCATTTTTAGGTTATCAGTTTCTACTAACCCATCACCAAGAAATAACTATAAAATTGTAATTATGTACTCGCCTTTGGTGCATTGTCTGATATTTGTGTTGCGGGCGTGTACTGGGGGGCATTACACTGTATTTACACTGAAGTACTGCACTATTGGCAGGGCAGCAGTGGTTCACCGTAGGCGAATGGGGGTAAATTGGGGGCACAGATGTTACACTTATGTTACGTCTCTATTTTAATGTGCAATTTATACTAATTTATAATGAATCTTACGTACACCCGGACAGTCAATATCACATTGAAATACAGTTGCATCAGCATGAATTAATTAGTCTGATGGCCTGGTGGAAGAAGCTGTCCCGGAGCCTGTTGGTCCTGGCTTTTATGCTGCGGTACCGTTTCCCAGAAGGTAGCAGCTGGAACAGTTTGTAGTTGGTGTGGCTCAGGTCCCTAATGATCTTTTGGGCCCTTTTTACACACGTGTCTTTGTAAATGTCCTGAATAGTGGGAAGTTCACATCTACAGATGCACTGGGCTGTCCACACCACTCTCTGCAGAGTCCTGTGATTGAGGGAAGTACAGTTCCATATCAGGCAGTGATGCAGCCAGTCAGGATGCTCTCTATTGTGCCCCTGTAGAAAGTTCTTAGGATTTGGTGGCCCATACCAAACTTCCTCAACTGTCTGAGCTGAAAGTGGTGCTTTTTTAACCACACAGCTGGTATGTACAGACCACGTGAGATCCTCGGTGATGTTTATGCTGAGGAACAAGGCTGTTCACCCTCTGAACCCCAGATCCATTGATGTCAATAGGGGCGAGCCTGTCTCCATTCCTCCTGTAGTCCACAACCAGCTCCTTCTATTTTTAATGACATTGAGGGAGAGGTTGTTTTCTTGACACCTCTGTGTCAGTGTGATACTACTCTCATCTGGGATTATTTAGTATTGCAGATTCTGAATTTTACTCACAAGATTCTACATATTCTCAATCCGATGCCAACTCCATCTCAGAATTCAATTCCCACCCCAACCCTTCTGCTTACCCTCCTATCCATTCGATACAATGTGTATGTTAATCTCCCAACCACAACTCAGTGATGCCCACAATGTCATGCCTGAGCATTAAAAGTGCTGTGTTCATCACCCTTTTCAATGTTCCCCCCATGTTACCAGAAGTTAAATTTATATCCCTTTCTGGAGACTTTTGTAACCTCTCCTGCACTCGCCTTCCCTTTTACTTCATCCTCACTTTCCAAACTGTTGAAATGTTGAACCTATTATTTAGTTTAAAGACAAACTTCACCCTATCCCAGTGATTGCAATTTCGACCGGTCATCTGCCTAAATTCCACCACCATGTTGGTTTTGGTACCAGAGGTGAAAATACACTGGACCTGGTTTATACTGACATACCAGGAGCATATAAAGCCATTCCCCAGCCCCACGTTCAATTGACTGCTTCTCTTGCTGCTTCTCCCTACGTATTCTACGCTCCACCCTTTCCACCATGAGGAGATACCTGGTGACCCTGACAGAGACTCTGCCACAGCTCCAGGAATCTCTCTCTGCTGCATGCAATGGGCCTCTCCGATACTTGATCCTCAGCTGGATCCTCACTTTCAATCACTGGTTCTTCACCTTCCTCACAACCAGTAAGGATCAGACGATGGCCTACCTGCAGACCACAGAACCCACTGTCTCTATCGCCGGTGGCCCTGGACACCCCGAGACCACAGTGCCTGCTGCCGTCTGCTTGGGCCTCGATACCGTCGGATGCCCCAGATTACGAATCTCTCTGAATCCATCCCCAGCCCCGAAGGCTTTGGACATCTCCGTACCAGTGACACTAATATCACCAACTCCAGTTCCAATGATCCCGAGTGGATTCAGAACCCGGTTTCCACTGCCGTCAGTGCTGGTTCCAATGACCATGGACACCTTCAAACTGCTAATTGCAGAACATCTAACTCCGACTCCAGCCTGGACATTGACAACATCACCTCCAGGCCGAGACTTTTCATGCTGCCACTGGAAACCCAGTCTCCCCTTCCCCCACCACCACTCTGCAGTCCCGGGTCTCTCAGGCCCTACCGTCAGCTCTTGGGTCCACAGAGCCTCCATCGTCCTCCAACCCCACCTTCCCTGGACACTCCAACCCTCCTCTCTCCTCAGACACTACCAACCCTCTTCCCCATTCTGATCCCAACTCTCATCCGTGCCGGGTCTTCACAATTCCCTCTGACATTCCCCTCTCTGAGGCAGAACATTCTGTCCTCATTAAGACCTCACTTTTGCCCCACTGCACCCACCGTGACATTGAACTCTTCTTCCATTGCCTCTGTATCCATGCTTACGTCTTTGGCAAGGACTCTGCAGACCGCACCGATTACCCAGTCTGCCATCGCCAACCCTCCTCTTCCTGGACACCGTGCTCTGGTCTTCTGCCTGCTCTTCTTTTTATAGCCAATTGCCTGCGAAACACCAACTGTCTCAACTTTAACCCTCCTCACTCCAATTCTAACCTCACCCCTCTGTACACGCTGCTCTCCACTCTCTCCGCACTAATCCTAACCTCACTATCAATCCTCCAGGTAAGGGTGGGGTGCTGTAGTAGTCTGGTGGACTGACCACTACCCTGCTGAGTCCACGAAACAACTCTCAGACAACTCCTCCTACTTAATCCTTGAACAGGACCCCACTAAGGAGCACCAGACTACTGTCTCCCACACCGTCACTGACCTCATCGACTCTGGGATCTCCCATCCACTGCCACCAACTTCATAGTTCCCTTAGCCTGCACCTCCTGTTTCTACCTCCCACTCAAGATCCACAAACCTGACTGTCCAGGTAGACCCAGTGTTTCAGCCTGCTCCTACCCCACTGAACTTATATCTGCATACCTCCACTGTTTTATTCCCCTTGGTCAGTCCCTTCCTACCTACATCCGTCACACTTTACGTGCTCTTGATCGTTTCAATGTCTTTAAGCTCCCTGGTCCTGATCATCTCATTTTCACTGTGGATGTCCAGACCCAATACACTTCCATTCCCCATCGGGTGGGCATTAAATCTCTCCACTTTCTTCAGAACAACAGAGTCAACCAGTTCCCCTCTACCACGACTCTCCTCCGTCTGGTGGAACTGGTCCTCATCCTCAATAATTTCTCCTTCGGTTCCTCCCACCACCTTCAAACCAAAAGTGTGGCCATGGGCACTCACATAGGTCCCAGCTGTGCCTCCCTTTTTGTCGGCTACATTTAACATTCCTGTTCAAAGCGTACACTGGTATTGCTCCCCAACTCTTCCTATGCTAATCAAAGACTGCATTGCTGCTGATTCCTGCACCCGTGCTGAGCTTGTCAACTTCATCAACTTTGCTTCCAACTTCCACCCTGCCCTCAAATTTACCTCGTCTATACCTCCCCTTTCTCAATCTCTATTTCCATCTCTGGAGACAGTCTATCTACTGATATCTTTTACAAACCCACTGACTTTCACAGCTACCTGGACCACACCTCGTCCCACCCCGTCACTTGTAAAAACCCCATCACCCTTCATTCCAGAACTACTGAGATGTCTTCCTCCTTCAAAGAAAAGCGATTCCCTTCCTCCTCCATCAACGCTGCCCTCACCCGCATCTCTTCCATTTCACACACATCTGCCCTCACCCCATCCTCCCGCCGTCAAACCAGGAATAGAGTTCTTTTCCTCAACTACCACCCCACCTGCTTTCACATACAGCACATAATTCTACATAACATCCGCCAGCTCCAACGTGACCCCACCACCAAGCAAATCATTCCCTCCCCTGCACTCCTCCTCACCCCAACTTTCCACAGGGATCACTCCCAATACAACTCCCTGTCCACTCGTCCCTCCCCACTGATCTCCTCCTGGTACTCATCCTTGCAAGCGGAACAAGAGTCACAACTGTCCCTACACCTCCTCCCTCACCACCATTCAGGGCCCCAAACAGTCCTTCCAGGTGAGCTGACACTTCACCTGTGAGTCTGTTGGGGCATCTACTGTATTCGGTGCTCCAGGTGTGGCCTCCTGTATATCAGAGAGACCCGATGAAAATTGGGAGACCGCTTCACCGAGCACCTACGATCCATCTGCCAGAAAAAGCAGGATTTCCCAGTGACCACCCATTTCAATTCTGTTTCCCATTCCCATTCCAACATGTCAGTCCATGGTCTCTACTGTCGTGATGAGGCCACACTCAGGATGGAGGAGCAACACTTTATATTCTGTCTGGGAGCATCCAAGCAGTTGGCATATACATCGATTTCTTGAGCTTCTGGTAATTGCCCCAATCCCCTTCACAATTCCCCATTCCCTTTTCCCTCTTTCAACTTACCTCCTTACCCTCCCATCACCTGCCTCAGGTGCTCCTACCCTTCCGTTTCTCCCATGGTCTTCTGCCCTCGATCAGATCCCCCTTCTCCAGCCCTTTATCTCTTCCATCAAACTTCCCTGTTCTTTACTTCACCTCCTCCCCCTCTCCCGGTTTCACCTATCACCCACCACCTTGTACTTCCTCCTCCACTCCCCCACCTTCTTAATCGGACTTCTCTTCTTTCCCTTCTGTCCTGATGAAGGGTCTCGGCCTGAAACATCGACTGTTTACTCTTTTCCACAGATGCTGCCTGACCTGCTGAGTTCCTCCAGCATTTTGTGTGTGTTGCTTTGGATTTCCAGCATCTGCAGATTGTCTCATGTCTGTGAGTCTTCTCCTGTTCCTATTTCTATGTTCTGACATTGTACGAGATGTTGGTGAGGCCAGATTTGGAATACTGTGCTCAGGTTTAGTCACACTGCGACAGCAACAATATCATGAAGCTGGACGGAGTGCAGAGGAGATTTACCAGGATGTTGCCAGGACTCGTGGGACTGAGTTATGGACAGAGGGTGAGCAGGTTGGGACTTTTTGTTTTGTCCCCATTGGAGTGTAGGAGAATGAGTGGTCATCTTATAGAGGTGTAGACAATCATGAGGGACATACACTCAGTGATGGAGGGGTCTCGGGAGGTAATTCTAGAGCTGAGGGTCATGGTGGACAGTGTTGTAGAGATTAATTCAGGATAATAGAGGCAGGGATGGGACAGCAGTGATATCTCAGTGGGGAGTGAGACCAGAGGAAATGTTCACCCTCCCAGTCTCAGCTCCATCTCTCACCTCAGCCTGGTTTCCATCTGTTGTTCAATGTTCCCCTGTGGCTCCTCACCAGACGTTGCCTCTGCCCCTGACACGGAGAGTCCATCGCTCTTAGTCTGACACCTTCCTGTAACAGACCCGTCATCAGTGGACTCTGACCATTGGGACTCTGCCCACCTCAGACTCGTCCCTCACCCTCGGGAGCTCCCCCTCAACACACTGTCCCTCACCCTCAGCAGCCCCCTCACACCGAGTACCCCACTACCTCAGAAGCTCCCTCAAGTCAGTCCCTTAGACCCAGCCATCTCTCAGCCTACGGAGATCTCTCAAGTCAGATGGTCCCTTGATCTCAGGAGCTGCCTCACCTCGATCCCTCCCGCTACCTCAGGAGTTTTCTCAGCCCATCCCTGGAGCTGCTACACCAGACACTGTCCTCTTACCCCATGAGTTTTCTCAGTCCATCCCTTATCCTAGAGTGTTCCCTCACCTCAGACCCATCTCGACCTCAGGAGATACTCAGACCAACACTCAATGTAAGAGGTCCCATGGTCTGAGACCCTCCTCAGCTTCAGCTTCTCCCTCACCAAGACCCTCCTCACCCTCAGACACGCCTCACTAACACCATCCTGACTGTGACCCTCCCCACTCAGAACCTCCCTCAACGACCCTCCACACCCCGAACCTCCCTCATCAAGACCCTCACCCCAAAATCTTCCCTCACTGAGACACTCTCATACCCTCCCTCACCAAGAACATTCCTCACCCTCAGTCCCTCCTACTGCTTATCCTCATTCCCTCACTGAATCATCACTACCAGACCCTCCCTCACTGAATCATCCTCAGCTACTACATTCTCTACCCCACAGACCCTCCTCGCCCTCGGTCACTCCAAAGACACCCTCACCGAAACCCTCCCTCACTCTCAGACCCTCCTCGCCCTCAGTCACTCCAAAAACACCCTCACCGAGACCCTCCCTCACCCTCAGACCCTCCTCGCCCTCAGTCACTCCAAACACCCTCACCGAAACCCTCCCTCACTCTCAGACCCTCCTCGCCCTCAGTCACTCCAAAAACACCCTCACCGAGACCCTCCCTCACCCTCAGACCCTCCTCGCCCTCAGTCACTCCAAAGACACCCTCACCGAAACCCTCCCTCACTCTCAGACCCTCCTCGCCCTCAGTCACTCCAAAAACACCCTCACCGAGACCCTCCCTCACCCTCAGACCCTCCTCGCCCTCAGTCACTCCAAAAACACCCTCACCGAAACCCTCCCTCAGACCCCCCCACCCCCCCATTCAGACACCCCGACACCTTCAGGCGGAGCTCGAGCCTCGGGCAGATTAATCGACCAATGACGGAGGGAGAGAGGTGGGGATAGCAAGATTGACGGACTGAGCGGACAATAACGAAGCGAGGGAGGTGGGGCTCGCGCTGCGGGAAACGAACCGACCAGAGGCGGATAGCGGAGCTCACGAGCCGACGGTTTACCTGCCCGATGACGTAACGGGGTGGGCGGTGTTACCTGAGCAGTGACGTAAGGCGAACTGCGCGCGACGGTGAGCGGTCACCTGATTGGCTTTTTCGGAGCAAATTCCAGAAAATTGGCTTTTTTTTAATTTGTTTGGCTTCGGAAGATTCATTTGGCTTTTTCCCGGCTTTTTCACTTGCTGACATTATCTGCACGAAAATTACAAGCCGTCCTGTTTCTGAAACATTTTCCTTTGAGAAAGATGTATTTCGGTCAGTTACATTCGGCAATGTCCAAACCGGCAACACGGCCGGTCACGTGATCCGGCTCCAGTTTGTCTCGGATGTGATTTATAATCACACACATCGACTTTCTATACGGAATCACGTTTTGTGGTGAAACTGTGACGCCTTCGGCTCTTTTTATAAATCATTTATCATCAACACATGTCAAAGGAATGGAAAGCTTGTTCCGAGAGCAATCGTAAGTACAACAGCAAATGGGAAGAAAAACTTGTCTGGGTACAAAAGGCTGCTGATGTTCCAGTAAAACTCTTAAATTTGTCCAAAAAGGTTGAATTTTAGAACAAGACCAAGTAGAATGTAAAAAGGTACGAATTTCTTGGTTACATCGGAAACACTGATCAGATAAATTTGGGTTTAAGTTATATATTTTTTGTGGTGTAATATATAATTGATGTAAAAAATTATATTCCACTTATCTTAACCGGATATTTATTGTATTTGTCATACTGTCAAGACATAGTCTTGATCAATTTGTTTCTTCAATTTTAATATTCAAGCCGGTTTCCCATTTTTGTCTTGACTTATGGATTCCTTGTTTAATTGCCTGTTTTTGAATCAAACTTTACATACAAGAAATACATGTTTTAGTTTTTCCTTTTTGAATTAAAGTTTCTATTTCATTAGATTTCGGCAATAACATTGTTTGACCCAATTTTTCTCGGAAATAAGCCCTTAATTGGAAGTAACAAAAAAGAGTGTTTGATATTTTATATTTATTCTTTAATTGATCAAATGACATTAATATACCTCCTTCAAAACAATCTCTTATATATCTAATCGGTTTTTGAAACCAATTATATAAAAGTTGCTTATCCATTGTAAAAGGAATGTCTATTTTGAATTGAAGATCTCTTTGCTAATAAATAATTCCTTATTTCATCATCAACATTTATTCCATAAATCAATCAAATGTTTTAATATAGGAGATTCTTTCTTTTCCCGTATCCATTTAGATTCCCATTTATATATAACATCTTCTGGTGTATTTTCTCCTATTTTATCTAGTTCTATTCTAGTTCATGCTGGTTTATCTTTATCAAAAATAGATGCAATAAATCTAAGTTGATTTGCTGTATAATAATTCTTAAAATTTGGAAGTTGTAACCCTCCCAGATCAAATTTCCATGAAAATTTTTCCAACGATATTCTTGAGATCTTACCTTTCCAAAGGAACTTCCTCACATATTTATTTAACTCTTGAAAAAGCTTCTGAGGTAGTTGTATTGGTAGTGATTGGAATAGGTATTCTAATCTAGGGAATATATTAATTTATACGGCATTTACTCTACCTACTAGTGTTATTGGTAATATCATCATTGGTAATCGAGTTAGCAACCTTTCAAATCATGAAAAATCGGAGAGACACTAGCGGAGAACTCCAGACGCAGCTTAATGTAACAAAGACTCTTAGGCAAGATAATGATAAAGTTAAGGCAGCAGAGCTGCAAATTGCTGTAAGCATGACCTGCCATTGTGCGATATGTACAGTTGACCACCTTAGTGAAATCATGATAGCAAATGGGCATGGGAGTTCACTGGAGCACATAGAGTTACATAAAACTAAATGTGCATGCTTAATCAAAAACATCATTTTGCCTGCACTGAGAAATGATCTTATTGATGACTTTCAGAACAAGAAATATGCTATCATCATAGATGAATCTGCAGACATTTCAACAGAAAAACACTTATGTATTTTAGTTTGATTTTTAAGTGACAGGACAAAGGAAATTGTAACTGGGTTTCTAGGTTTGATTCCAGTGCAAGAGGCTGCAGGAGAAAACGTATTCAATTTGATTGACGAGGAAATCAAAAGATGTGGACAGAGTCTTGCAAATTGCATTGGTTTTGCATCTGATGGTGCATCAAACATGGTTGGATGCAACAATTCTGTGTGGTCTAGACTAAAAGATGTGTCTCCTTTCGGTGTAAACCTTCATCTGCTTGGTGGCTTCTGCGTGGAAAAGTTTTGATGAACTGGGAAGAGCTAAAGGCTTATTTCACTTCTGCTGAACTAGCCCAATCAAAGTTTGGTACAAAATTCAAAGCAAGACGCCTAAAGGCAATGTTGTCACTTAGACTACAAAAACTACTTGTTCTTTGAGTTTGCAACAGCTGTTGTGCATGAATTTGAAAGACTGAACAGCCTTTTTCAGCAAACCAAAGCTGATACTTATGAATTTTACCAACAAGTATTCTTACACCAGAAGAGTCTTCAGAGCAGACTGTATGATGCCAAAAGACAGAAAAAAAAATATTGATGAAGTTGATTTTGGTATCAATTTCTTAACAGCATGTAATAAGGTCCTACAGCAGAACATTGGCCCATCTAGAAATAAAAAATGTCAAAGAAAGATGTATGTCTATGCTAGAAGAAGCTCTCAGTCAAGTTACATGCAGACTTCCATCAAAGAGAGATACATTTGAAAGTTTATCAAAATTGAGCCCTGTGATAATTTTAAATCAAGACTCAAGGCCCATGTTTTCCGAGTTACCCTTTATACACCTTGCAGGAAACAACGTCGGCATTATTGAAGAACAACACAGAAAAATGCCTTTTGTCGATTGGAACGAAGAAGCTCCATTTAAGAAAGACGGACTCCCGACAGACACTGAACAGTTTTGGATTGGTGTACATCACCATCAGGCATTTAAAGAGGTTGCCACCTTTGCCCTTACTTGCCTAACTACCCCTGTCAGCAATGCTGTAGTTGTGAGGATATTTTCTCTTGTATCCTCCGGTAGAACAAAGGCAAGAAAAAAAATGCTGCTGAATCTTCTTGATGCTACGGTGAGAATCAGGGCAAAATTATTGATATCAGGCCTGTGTTGCAAAGACTTCACTGCATCTCCAGAAATGCTAAAAAACTTCACATCGGACAAGGTTTGTGCTGCACGTTCCACTCATTCCTGTGAAGAGAATAGTGATGACCTGGATCTGGAGCTTTTCATGTGATGTGAGTATGAGAAACATATTGTAATTTGTTTGGCTTTTTTCTAGTATTGTTTGGGTTTAAATTAGTATTTCAGTCTGGCAACCCTGCACAGGGCAGGAGGTGCGGCTCACCGAGCGGGGAGATTAACTGACCTGTGAACTCAGCCCAGTGTCCAACACTGACACATTGCTGGTGTGGGGGGATATATCCTGTGAACAGTCCCTCTCTCACCCTCTCTGTCCATTATATTCCTGTGAACTCAGCCCAGTGACCAACACTGACACATTGCGGGTGTGGGGGGGGGGGATTTATCCTGTGAACTGACCCTCTCTCACCCTCTCTGTGCATTATGACCATATAACTACCTCAGGGACTGCAGCAGTTCAAGAAGGCAGCTCATCACCCCCTCCTCAAGGGCAACAAGGGATGGGCAATAAATGCTGGCTCAGCTGGCGATGCTCCATCCAGTGAATGAATAAATAAAAAATAATTATGGTTGGGGTGCCAGCTCTCCTTCTCGTTCCTGTGTGGAGGGGCCAGCGAGTGTGGGGCGGGCTCTGTGGAGGTGACCGCCGTCTCCAAACGCCGTCGCGTTTGCTCTCCTGCCAGTCCTCTGTCTGGTGGCCTTCCTGCTTGCAGTTTTCACACATCGCTGCCCTGCATCGGGCCGAGACATGTCCTGACTTGTGACGGTTACGGCACAGCCTGGGTTGGCCAGCATACAGCGTGTAACTGCAGCTCGAAGCCTTGGTGAAGTAAGCCCGTCAGACTGTAAGACCATGAGGCATAGGGGCAGCATGAGGCCATTCAGCCCATTGCACTGCCTCCAGCACTGCTGATACATTATTCCTCTAAACCACATTCTCCTGCATTCCCCTGGTAACCTTTGACCCTGATTAATCAGGGACATATCGATACCTGCCTTGAATAAGAAGCATTTTAAAGGCAGCCTGATCGAACCGTGGCTGGCAAGAGTAGTCAAAGCCAATATAAAAGTCCAAGATAGGGCATAGAATAGAGTAAATTTAGTAGGAAGTTTGAGGACTGGGAAACGTATAAAAACCAAAACAAGTCAACTAAAAGAGTGATGAAGAAGCAAAAGCTGGAACGTGAAGGTCAGCTGGCCGAAAATAGTAAAGGGGATGTGAAAAGCTGCTTCCGATATATACAGAGCAAAAGAGAAGAGAGAATGCAGATCAGATCACTGGAGAACGATGCTGAAGAGGTGGAAATGGCGGGGGAACGGAAGAAGTATTTTGCATCCGCCGTCACTGTGGAAGACACGAGCAGTGTGCCGGAGGTTCGAGAGTATCGGGTGCAGAGTGAGTGACGCTGACATTGCCAGGGAGAAGGTGCCTGGGAAAATGAAAGGGCCTCAGGTCGATAAGTCCCCTGGACCACTTGGTCCTCAGCTCAAGGGTCTGAAAGTGACGGCTGAAGAGATTGTGCAGGTTTCAGTAAAGATCTTTCGAGATTGTGGCATGTTTCCGGAGAATTGGAAAATTGCAAATTTCACTCCACTTTTCAAGTAGGGAGGGAGGCAGAAGAAACAAAACTACGGGCCAGTTAGTCTGACCTCAGTGGCTGGGAAGGTGTTGAGGTTGTGGTTTAGGGGTACTTGGAGACACGTGATAGAATAGACCGTAGTTCACATGGTTTCCTCAAGGGAAAATCTTGCCTGACAAATCTGTTGGAATCCTATGCAGAAATAACACGGAGGGTAGACAAATGAGAATTGGTGGATGTTGTGTATTTGGATTTTCAGAAAGCTTTTGACAAGGAGCCACAGGTGAGGTCTTCCTTTTGGAGTAACAGGCAAGGCTCACAGGTTCAGAGACTGTTGGTTATCGAGGGATATTGAGGCTTGGGTAAGAAAAGGAAGGAAGGGTAGGATCAAATGAGGCACCTGAAGAGTATAAGAAATGTACGTGACCGCTTAAGAGGGAAATCTGGAGGGGAAAACAGGACATGAGTTTACAGTGCCGTACAAGATGAAAGAAAATCCCAAGAGTTTCTCTCACTATCTTCAGAGCAAAAGGGTAGCAAGAGACAGAGTTGGTCTTCTTGAAGATCAGCGTGACCATTGGTGCATGGAACTGAAAGAGAGGGGAGAGGCATTTTCCGCATCAGTATTTACTTGGGAGACTGACACCGATTGTAGAACTGGGGCAAAAGAGTAGTGAGGTCATGGACCTTGTCTGGACTACGGAAGAGGTGCTGGCTGTCTTCAGGAAAATTAGGGTGGATAAATCAAAGGGTCTGGCAAGGTATCCCCTTGGACCTCGTGGGAGGCTAATGCAGGAACTCCAGAGGCCCTGGCAGGAAGAGTTAAAATGTCCTAGGTCATGGGTGGGATGTCAGAGGACTGGAGGAGAACTGACTTTGTTCCATTGTTCTGAAAGTTTCTAAGATATAGCAGGTAAATTATCAGTCAGTGAGCCTGATATCAAATATAGATAAATTATTAAAGGGAATTCTAAAGGGCAGGATTAATAAATACAGTGGATTCTGGTAAATTATCAGCCAGTGAGCCTGACATCAGTCAAGGGTAAATTACTGGAAGGCATTCTCAAGGGCAGGATTAATAAATTCAATGGATTCCGGCTCATTGGGGCAGCTGGGACATCTCAAAAAGAACAAAAACTAATGGAGAAATTAGCCAGCATTCTATTTGTTTATTTGGGACAGAAGATTTTTGCTGAACAGTTTCTAACTAGTGTCAGTCAGGTGACTTGTGTGGCCCTTAGACACGTCTGAACTTGAGCTGGTGCCTGCACAAGATGCCAGGAAAATTACTGTTGGATTTCGAGATTACCGGAAGCTGGAAGGCAATGCAAGCAGTCTGTTATCAACACTCAGTGTCTGTGCTGACTTGCTCTTTGACAGTCAATCAAAAGAACACAGCAACGTGCACTGAATTCTTCTGTTGGTAACTATTAGGAACTAATAGAGTTTCATCATACTGTCTTAGTATTAGTGGTGTTCTTATATGTTCCGTATTTCATTTAAATGAGTCAATTGTTAATCAATTAGATTGTCTTTTTCAAACTATTTCCATGAAACTTGGTCTAATTAGGGACAGCCATTTAACTGGACCCCATTTAATCAGAACCTTCTGTATTTGGACAGGCAAGCACAATTTTCACACTGAATCTCCCTTAACCCGGACAAGGGGCCGGGAAAGTGATCAATCCCACCTCTACCATTCCCAGGGTCACCATGGAAACCAGTTAATCTTTTCACCATCTTCACGCCATTGTAATGTGGCCAAGCAAGGCCTTTACTACATGCAGAGGTGTTGAGGAGTGACCAATCAGGGAGAGGTCAAGGCCTGACATCACAAGGCCACTGTGACACGGGCGGGACACATCACAATGCGATGCAGCATCACCACAGGGTTTCATCTCTGGTTGCCTGGAGACCGGAGACAAACAGATGCAAGGCAGATATTATGGGCTGTAACACGTTTACACGGATGGTTCAGAAGATCCAGTGACAGCTCGTCCCCGTGTTTCTGTTCATGCTCCAAAATCTCAGCTTGAACGGTCAGTGAGGGTGAGCACAACACCACAATGGTGAGGATGAGGGTTGTCGGAGGTTACAGTGGGATGGAGGCCACCCGGGATAGTGGGCCCAGGAATGGCTAGGGCAACTTAACCGGACAAGCACGACTTTGGAAGGTAAACCAGAGTGGAACACACAGAGTGAATGACAGGGTCCAGGGAGAGTTGTAGAACAGAGAGACCGATGGGGAGATGTATAGAGTTCCCTGAAAGAGGCACACAGGTAGACAGGGGAGTGAAGAAGGTGTGGACGGATTCTCATGTGGTGTAAATGGGTGACTCTCAGTGTAAATGGTTCTCTCGTTGTCTTGCTGTAAGCCTGTGAATTTACTTTCTCTTTCTTCTCCCAGAACAACCAGACTGTTAGAGTATTGGGAAGCTTTTCAAAGCCAACAGAGGCAACTAAAAGAAGACAAAGAGGGAATACCAAGGTTAGCTCCATCTTGGGTACTGGCCTACAAAGGACCCAGGACATCTTCAGGGAGTAGTGTCTCAGAAAGGCAGTGTCCATTATTAAGCCCTTTTCTCACTGTTACCATCAGGTAGGAGGTACAGAAGCCTGAAGGCACACACTCAGTGATTCAGGAACGGCTTCTTCCCCTCTGCCATCCAATTCCTAAATGGACATTGAATCTTTAGACACTACTTCACTTTTTAAAAAAATATACAGTATTGCTCTTTTTGCATGTTTTATTTAATCTATTCAATATACATAATTTATTTAGTTATTATTAACTTTTTTTCTCTCTGCTAGATTATGTATTTTATTGAACTGCTGCTGCTAACGGTCCAAGTCTATGGCTGGAAAGTCCTGACACGTAAACTAGATGACACTTGGTCACTGGATGATCCAGGTTAGGTGAGTAGGAGTTGGACAGAACCCCCACGTTTGACCATCACAAGGAGTTAATCATAAAGCCCACTCCACCTTTTTAAGTGCCTTAACAGCACGTCACATCCTGTATTGTCCATGGGTGTAGCTGTGTTTCAGATGCAGCAGTCTAAAATGAGAATATTGGACAATTATCATCGGAGCTTCTTACAGGAGTCACCTTCTTAATGGTGCCCAAAAAGCTAATGCTTTCATCACATATGCAAAGAAATAAAAGGCATTGAATGGTTTATACTGGTAAATTCTATTCTATTATGAATATAGACTGTTTTATTTGAGAAAGGTACTGGATCTCCCCTTGGGGAATGAGACAGGACAGGTGACAGAAGTGTGTGCAGGAACACACTTTGGATCTAGTGATCACAATTCCACTGAGACCCTCAGTGGGTCGCTGTCTCCCATGGTGATTGCATCCTAGCTGTCTACATGATATGAGAGCCAGTACACAACCAGGACTGTAGGATATGGAGAGCAAGCTTTTGTCCATGTAGGAGGATCCATTCTCCTCAAAGCTAATTAATCCAGAGAAATAGAAAGTTTGGAACCAGGGGCATCTCAGGAATTGCCAGTCTGTGTAGAACTCAATACAGGATTGTCCTGGAGACTCCGGCTCCAGGTTATTCCGCAGGATTTACCCCCAAACCCGTACACATGAGTGGGTAGGATTGTCCTAAAGACCCCAGCTCCAGGTTATTCCTCAGGGTTTACTCCCAAACCCGTACACATGAGTGGGTAGGATTGTCCTAGAGACCCCAGCTCCAGGTTATTTCTCAGGGTTTACTCCCAAACCCATACACTTGAGTGGGTATCGCTGCAAGACAGCGGGGGTTTGAGCTCAGAAATTTCCTTCTCCAGATAAGTTCCCAACCACGGCCGACAAGCCCAGTCTGCCTGAAGCGAATGCTTTAAAGGCATGAATAATCTGCCTTTGTCCCTTGTCCCGTCAGTGGAAACAGCTCCTCTGGGCATATCAGCTAAACCACACGTGGAAGCCAGGAGCTGGACTTGGTTGTCAGAGCCTGTTTGAGACGCAGGCCATTGAGAACATTTAATGGGTATTGGGAGGTTATCCTGACTACCACCTCCCCTCCCACTTCAGTGACAACCTGAAGGAACCATTAGTTTCAAGATAATTACGGAGAAGGATAGGACTGGTCCTCGGACTGTGATGCTAAACTGGAGAAAGGCCAGTTTTGGTGGCATCTGAAGAGATCTGGCAGGTATGGATTGGGGGAGGTGGTTTTCTGTTAAAGAGATGCTTGATAAGTGGGAGGTTTTCAAAAGTGAAATATTGAGAGCACAGAATTTGTACCTTGCATTTGGAGTAAAAGGCAAGACTAACAGGTTTAGAGACCCAGGGTAGGAAAAAGAGGCGAGGTTGAGATCAAATGAGGCACTTGTGGGGTATAAGAAGTGCAAGAGACCTCTTAAGAGAGAAATCAGGAGGGTGATAGAGGACGTGAGGTTACAGTGTCGTACAACATGAAAGGTTGCTTTAGTAGACAAGGTGAAATAGGATCCTACAGGTATTTTAAGAGCAAAAGTTTTGCAAGGGACAAAATTAGTCTGCTGGAAGATCAGAATGGTGAACGATGTGTGGAGCTAAAAGAGATGGGGAGATGGTAAACTGATTTTTTTCATCTGTATTTACTCGGGAGATGGACACAGAATCTAGAGAAGTGAGGAAAAGCAGCAGGGAGATCATGGATCCTATACTGACTACCGAGGAGGAGGAGTTTGCTGACTTGGGGTGAATTAGAGTGGATAATTCCCCAGGGCCTGTGGGAGGCAAGTGGAGAAATTGCAGGGGCCCTAGCAGAGATATTTAGATCATCCTTAGTGACAGGAGAGGTACCGGAGGATCGGGAGGATGTCTAATGTTGTCCTGCTGTTTCAGAAAGACTCGAAATGTGAACCGGGAATTATCGGCCAATGAGCCTGACATCAGCAGTGGGGCAGTTAGTGGAAGGCATTCTAAAGGACTGGATATATGAGTAGGACAGGTTCAGTGAGATACCCCCAAATGCAAGTGGGTGGGACTAGCTCATATGAGGATCCCTCCTACCCTTTTTCCCTCCTCTCTACTCCCTCCCCATCCATTACCCGCTGTCTCAAGGTTATTTAAACCATCTGACAAAATTCGCTCAAAGATGATGTCATCAACAGGTCCATCCAAATGAGGCTCCCCGATTGGCTGCGGGACATTGATGTCATCAAGCAATGTTTCCAGATGGGTCTCTGTGATTGGCCCCAGGATGGTGACATCACTGAGTCAGGTATCATAGGCCTTGGCTGTGATTGGTCCCAGGACTCATCTCCAACAGGTTTTGCATCAAAGACTCTACAATTGGCTCTGAAGTTCCCACAGCAATGGTGATTGACTTCCGAGCCTTGACGTCATCGTGCCGTGTGACCAATTTCACCCCTCTGATGTGCTCCACCAGCAGCCCTGTTGGCACCCGGCCTGTCCCACTGGCGATTGTCTCTCCCCCTAACACCCAACAACGGGCTACTTTCCAGCCTTCACTGAACACCCGTGTGTGGCCGTTCAGCAACGGTATCAGCTCTTGGCTCCAGTGGCCTGACATCATCCATTGGCTCACCAACATCATCATACTGGGTTGGATCCTACCCAATAACTCCGCTGAGAATCCCCACAGTTTGACCTCATTGGCTGCGCATCAATGGACTCAAGCCCAACAGCTTCATAGGGCAACACCAATAACCTCGTCATGCTTCCCAGGCAACAGCCCCCATTGGCCCATCGATTGACACGGATGTCATCTCTCATAGGCTTGTGGAAAATTTCAGTCTGAATTTGCAATTGCTTCCTCCAATGACTCCACACTCACACTGACCGGCTCCTCCAGTGACTCAGGCAGGGCGTCACCGATTGGCTCATCCGGTGGACCAGCCCTGTGTCAGCCAATGAGCTGGCTGGAAAACCTGGGTCAGACCGTGCTGACTGATCAGTGCCGCTCCATTCCGGAGCATCTCTCGACGGCTCCACCAGTGACACCGTCTTCTGCCCCTGGACTAACCACACAATCACTTTCCTCTCCCCTTCCCCTCCACATGATCCCCCCACCCTGCCCTGGTTGTCCTGGGTCCTCCAGTGAGAGCACCTCCTGCCCTCTCCCTCACACCGAACCTTTCTGAGCCCTCCCATCTCACACATCCTGCCCATCCTGATCTGTCTCACCCTCTCCATCCCCAACTACCATTCCACTTCCCTCTCCCTCCATCACCTACCCTCCTCTTCCCTCCCCTTCCCCAACACACCCTGCATATCAAATTCTCCCCTCACTCTATCCCGCCCCCTCCTACACACTTACCCCTCCCCAGCAGCTTTACCCCTCTGTGACGTTGTGAGGGAACTAGGAAAAAACTCACATGAGATCTCGGCTGGAGTTTACAAGAAAGCATATGGGAGACTTGGAAGCCACGTAGAAGGAGGTTCTATGGTCTGGTGAAACCAAAATTGAGCATTTTGGCCATCAGACTAACGCTGTGTTTGTCATAAGTCAAACACCGCACATCATCAAAAACACACCATCCCTACCGTGAAGCACGGTGGTGGCTGCATTGTGCTGTGGGGATGCTTCACTGCAGAGACGCTGGAAGGTCTGTAGGGGTAGTGGTAAAATGTATGCAGCAAAATACAAGGAAATCCTGGAGGAAAAGCAGATGCAGTCTCCAGGAGAACTGTGACTTGTGTGATTTGTTTTCCAGTAAGAACTGACCCCAAGCATAAAGCCAAAGCTACACAGGAATGGCTTAAAAACATGTCTTGGACGGGCTAGGTACAGTCTCTCATAACAATCCCGGCAGAGGGAATGTTTCCTCTCTAGGAAATACATCACATATGTCCGAGTTGTAGAAAGCAGATTTGGGACCCACTTGATTAGGAAACTCCTGAACCAAATGTAGAGGACACGGAGTGTATGTTCGTGGTCTCCTGCTGTTGGAGCCCATCCACTTCAATGCTAGACGTGTTGTGCGTTGAGGGGTGTTCCCTTGCATACCGCTGTTGCAACCCGTGGTTATCTGAGTTACTATCGCTGTCCTGTCAGCTTGAACCAGTCTGGGCAATCTCCTGTGATCTCTCTTATTGAAAACCCGTATTTGTCCACAGAGCTACCGCTCTCTGGGTGTAGTCTTACTCCATCCGATTCTATGTAAACTCTGGAGACTATTGTGCGTGAAAACCCCAGCGAGACATTTTCTGTGAGACTCACCGCAACCTGTCTGACCGACAATCGTCCCGGGGTCAGAGTGACTCAGATCAGAGCTCTTCCCCAGTCTGATCAACAACTGGAGCTCATGACCAAGCCGGCACGTTTTTATGTGCTGAGCTGCTGCCTCTGATTGGCTGGTTAAATGTTTGCAGGTGTACAGCTGTGCCTAATGACTTGTGTTTTCGGGAATTTACACCATTACATGAAGAACAGTGTAGCACATTGATAGGAATTGTTCAATAGCTAAGTTTAAACCCATTCAAAATGGTCACTAATATGTTCCCGATCTGTCGCTCTGCCAGCAAGGTAAACACGGAAAGTTCACGGCCAATTCTTTCCGACAGATATTCCAAGATAAAATGCTTGATAGCAGAGTGTCGGTGACATGTACCCAGAAATGTCAGATGAAGTATAATCCGGATAAATGTGAGGTGGTGATTTCTCTGAGTCCTATTGTGACTCGGACACACGGACGCTGTGAGCAGCCGGGTCCTGCGGAGAGACGAATGATTCGGTGTCGGTGTGCAAGTCCACATTCGGGGCAAAGGTCCCCGTGAGTCAGGACATTGATCACCAGACCAGTGAGGCTTTGCTCAAATCTCATAAGCGTTCGTCGGACCGCAGCTGGAGTTATTGTCCCCAAAGCACAGGAAAGGCTTGGAGAGATTGTCTGGAAACTCAACAAAGGAGCTGGCCGGGAAGGTGTGTCCCCGATATCAATATAAACCGGAGAGTCTGAGTGGAGGACATGACATTGGGACAGGAGTAGATGGGGCAGACTGCAGGAAGATTTCCACCATAAATGTGGTGATTAACACTGGAGGACATTTTAGGATAATTAGTCAGAAAATGATGGAATCTGAGGGGACCCTGTGAAACTGGTGAGTACCTACAGGAAGAGTCCCTAGAGACTCTATGGACTGAATGCTGGAAGAGGGAATGAACAGGGACGCAAGCCTGATGGTCGGCAGTGACGAGCGAGACAGAGTATTGCGGGACTGCGTGACTGTGACCGTGAGAAGACTATCAATCAGGTTCTTGTCAATGAGAATGGGTCCTCGATCGTCCGCATTGACGCCCTCGCCCAGAGATCCGCGTCTCTGCTCTACGACTCACTGAGCACGACCAGGAAACGTGTGTGAAGTGGTGTTAATACGGATCGGGTCCGGTGTTTGGAGACTCCACTGCAAGAGACGGAAGAGACTGTTCGATCCGCTGTCACTAGACGGCTCTGGAAATCATGGCCTGAGATTGTGATGCGGCCGGTGGTGTCTGGGAGACGGGCCGTTTAACTCACAGGCGTGTGGACGGGAAGAGGAAAGACGGACAGTTACTATGAAGGACCGATGGAGCACATTCAGTCCAATGCGACGCACAAGCTGGGCTTACCGGGGAATGACATCTGTTGCAGGAATACGGGAAATAGAGGCATCTCCAATGCACTGAGACACTAAGAACAGAGGCGAGGGCAGTGGAGTAAACAGCGATAGTGAATTGAAGTGTCTGGAGTGGAAGAAGACTTTAAGATGGATGAACCCGGGTCCTTATACCCGATGGAGATTAACTCCCTATTCCCAGGAATGGAGTGGGGATGCCAAGGACGTTAAGGAATATCAGAGGAACATTATGTCAAGTTGCCGGAAAGTTGATCACCACAAAACTAATCGAAGCAGATTCGTTCTCGGGATTATTCAATGTTTAATGCATGCTACGACACCTGTAGCATCATCCCGGAGCTTGGTCTGGTTACGCTACGCTACAGATTTCCCAATCGATGTGTCACAGTTCTGTTAGTTGGGAAATTCAAACATCACCGGGATCCCCTGAGCTCCTGCACTATATCCATAAAATATATCGGACTGTCCTTAGTTCTACCTGTCAGTGACATTTCACAGCCGTGATTCCTCTCCTGTTTTTAACACCCTCTCCCTCTTCATGGTTCCACACACCATAACTAACCTCTGCCTCTATTTATCTGACATCGAGCCCAAGATTTCTCTTTACTTGATGGTCCCTGTGATCACATTGATCAGATTCACCCTCAGGGATACACGTTGTCTCTGCCTCTCACAATTTCACTCTAGTTGAGGGTCCCTGTGATCACATTGATCAGATTCACCCTCGGGGATACACGTTGTCTCTGCACTCTCACAATTTCACTCTGCTTGAGGGTCCCTGTGATCACATTGATCAGATTCATCCTCAGTGAAACACGTTGTCTCTGCACTCTCACAATTTCACTCTAGTTGAGGGTCCCTGTGATCACATTGATCAGATTCACCCTCAGGGAAACACGTTGTCTCTGCACTCTCACAATTTCACTCTAGTTGAGGGTCCCTGTGATCACATTGATCAGATTCACCCTCAGTGAAACACGTTGTCTCTGCACTCTCACAATTTCACTCTAGTTGAGGGTCCCTGTGATCACATTGATCAGATTCACCCTCAGGGATACACGTTGTCTCTACACTCTCACAATTTCACTCTAGTTGAGGATCCCTGTGATCACATTGATCAGATTCACCCTCAGGGATACACGTTGTCTCTGCCTCTCACAATTTCACTGTAGTTGAGGGTCCCTGTGATCACATTGATCAGATTCACCCTCAGGGAAACACGTTGTCTCTGCACTCTCACAATTTCACTCTAGTTGAGGGTCCCTGTGATCACATTGATCAGATTCACCCTCGGGGATACACGTTGTCTCTGCACTCTCACAATTTCACTCTGCTTGAGGGTCCCTGTGATCACATTGATCAGATTCACCCTCAGTGAAACACGTTGTCTCTGCACTCTCACAATTTCACTCTAGTTGAGGGTCCCTGTGATCACATTGATCAGATTCACCCTCAGGGAAACACGTTGTCTCTGCACTCTCACAATTTCACTCTAGTTGAGGGTCCCTGTGATCACATTGATCAGATTCACCCTCAGTGAAACACGTTGTCTCTGCACTCTCACAATTTCACTCTAGTTGAGGGTCCCTGTGATCACATTGATCAGAATCACCCTCAGTGAAACACGTTGTCTCTGCACTCTCACAATTTCACTCTAGTTGATGGTCCCTGTGATCACATTGATCAGATTCACCCTCGGGGATACACGTTGTCTCTGCACTCTCACAATTTCACTCTAGTTGAGGGTCCCTGTGATCACATTGATCAGAATCACCCTCAGGGAAACACGTTGTCTCTGCACTCTCACAATTTCACTCTGCTTGAGGGTCCCTGTGATCACATTGATCAGATTCACCCTCGGGGATACACGTTGTCTCTGCACTCTCACAATTTCACTCTAGTTGAGGGTCCCTGTGATCACATTGATCAGATTAACCCTCAGGGATACACGTTGTCTCTGCACTCTCACAATTTCACTCTAGTTGAGGGTCCCTGTGATCACATTGATCAGATTCACCCTCAGGGATACACGTTGTCTCTGCACTCTCACAATTTCACTGTAGTTGAGGGTCCCTGTGATCACATTGATCAGATTCACCCTCAGGGATACACGCTGTCTCTGCACTCTCACAATTTCACTCTAGTTGAGGGTCCCTGTGATCACATTGATCAGATTCACCCTCAGGGATACACGTTGTCTCTGCACTCTCACAATTTCACTCTGCTTGATGGTCCCTGTGATCACATTGATCAGATTCACCCTCAGGGATACACGTTGTCTCTGCACTCTCACAATTTCACTCCAGTTGAGGGTCCCTGTGATCACATTGATCAGATTCACCCTCGGGAATACACGTTGTCTCTGCCTCTCACAATTTCACTCTAGTTGAGGGTCCCTGTGATCACATTGATCAGATTCACCCTCAGGGATACACGTTGTCTCTGCACTCTCACAATTTCTCTCTGCTTGAGGGTCCCTGTGATCACATTGATCAGATTCACCCTCGGGGATACACGTTGTCTCTGCACTCTCACAATTTCACTCTAGTTGAGGGTCCCTGTGATCACATTGATCAGATTCACCCTCAGGGATACACGTTGTCTCTGCACTCTCACAATTTCACTCTGCTTGAGGGTCCCTGTGATCACATTGATCAGATTCACCCTCAGGGAAACACGTTGTCTCTGCACTCTCACAATTTCACTCTGCTTGAGGGTCCCTGTGATCACATTCATCAGATTCACCCTCAGGGATACACGTTGTCTCTGCACTCTCACAATTTCACTGTAGTTGAGGGTCCCTGTGATCACATTGATCAGATTCACCCTCGGGATACACGTTGTCTCTGCACTCTCACAATTTCACTCTAGTTGAGGGTCCCTGTGATCACATTGATCAGATTCACCCTCGGGGATACACGTTGTCTCTGCACTCTCACAATTTCACTCTAGTTGAGGGTCCCTGTGATCACATTGATCAGATTCACCCTCAGTGAAACACGTTGTCTCTGCACTCTCACAATTTCACTCTAGTTGAGGGTCCCTGTGATCACATTGATCAGATTCACCCTCGGGGATACACGTTGTCTCTGCACTCTCACAATTTCACTCTGCTTGAGGGTCCCTGTGATCACATTGATCAGATTCACCCTCGGGGAAATGCAAGTTCTCATTAAGCTCCCAGTCAACATTTCATGGGTGTTGTCGAATGATATTTAAACTAGACTTGATCCAATTCAAACACATTTACCACAACTGCTTTGAAACCTCGTGGGTTGTGGTTAATATCTGCAGAATGATCGCCCTATGACACTTCTATCTACTAACTCCCATGAATCCCTATCAGACTGTACCCTTACAACCAGGCTATATTCCTTCTGAATGGACTGCACAAATTCTACTACACTTTGTTCTTTAGCTGAATGAATGCAGAACACCGAGTGGACGTCAGATAATAATGTAAAATTTGCTGTGTGTTTTGGCATATTTTCGAGTGTTCAATTATATCTCTTCAGCAATGGTCTTTCGTTGCCGATCCATGCATCTGAAAAGATGGACAAGTCTTTGACATAAAGCAACACTTTACAACTATTTCAATCTCACTGTCCGTCAGTCATTTTGCAAGAATTCTGCATCAATGATCTTTTAATTTGCTTTTTATTGGACATAAAAGGCCTAATTTCTACTGAACCATCAAGGTGCTCATCAGGAACATGGCAGGAAAGTGGAATATCCGGGGATCCCACTTCACCTCCGTTCACATGGGGAATTTTGGAACCCCACACACAAACACCACCAAAGATCAGAGTTCAACAGGGGTCTCAGGCTGTAAGATAGGGGCTCTCTTATAATGCAGTTATGTTTCCCACTTTGATAGAGAACATGCTATATTTTACTCAAAATGTTGTCTCCACAAATTTGTTTCAAATAACATGTTTGTACCTGAATGCTGTATAAACCACAGATTTAAAAACTCGTGGATCTTCCAGTGCTGGGCGATTTCAGGATCAGCCTTGATGACTTATAGGAAGCAGGGTGACTCGGCTGTTTGGATACAGAATTGCCTTTCCTATTGAAGACAGAGTTTCGTGGTCGTTAGATCTTACTCTGACTCGATCTTTACCGAACGGTGTCCCTCAGGGACTCGGGTTGGTGTCTCTATACATTCTGCATGGGGCTTGGGTGAAGCTTGGTGGAGTGTGTTTGTGATGTTGTGAATGATGCAAAGATTGATGCCTTAATGGTTAGCGTAGTGCTTAGCCAAATAACAGCGCGGCATACACTGTATATCTGTTGTAGATATGGGGAAATGGAAGTTCATTCAGGCACATGTGGGATGTTGTGCTTTGGGAGATTAAGAGTAAAGGGGAGGGACACAGTTAATGAACTTGCGATTAACAGCGTCGCTGCACAGAGGAACAATGGAACCATATCTCCACAAAAGGTAGCTTGGGCGGTAAAGAAGGCAAACGGCAATTGCCTTCACTGGTCAGGTCTTTAGGTAGAAGAGACGATAAACCGTGTGCAGCTCCATAAATCGCTGGTTCGGTCTCAGTTGAAGCACAGCGTACCCTCATTAAATATCGTGGAGGCGCTGGACAGGTGAAGAACAGGTTTAACAGAATGCTACCTGGATTAGAGGATAAGGGAATAAAAGAGAGGTTGTACAGACTTAGGTTGTTTCCTCTACAGCTTCGGAGACTAAGGGCAGATGTGACAGATAAACTTTTATAGAATCACGAGAAGCATCGACTGAAAACTGGCATCTTTTCCCCATGGTGGAAATGTCTGAGGCGAAAGGAAACACTTTTAATGCAAAAATGGAAACCTCAAAGGAGATGTGCTTTCACACAGAGAGTGATGGGTGTCTGGACGCTCGACAGTGGAGTAAATATGACACAGACGCTTGGAATGCTGTTAGATATGCAAATGAGAGTCGGTGGTTCCGACCAATGACAGGACAGAAGAGATCAGGCGTCATTAGCTCCGTCAGGAGGGGCTCCTTTGCTCTGCCGTTTGACGTTCCATGGGCTCCATTCTCACCGATGCGATAATTCAGTCCAAAGCAGTTGCTGTACATTTCATTTTTGGAAGTTGATATCAGCATAGACGATCTTGTCTCTGAGTCGGCTGCGAGTCGCCAACGCCACGAGGTTCCTGGGCGACGCCCTGCAATAGAAAATATTTGTATTCCACATAAAGACAAAGCTTATTTTTGGCTTGGGAGTGAAGAGTGGACACAAGTGAAATCCGGATGAAAATGTTTTCAATTCTGGATGGGAGTTCCATTATACTTTAGATAGACAGTAAGATAAACATGTTGAATTTTAGATTATCCCACCAGCCGCCGCTCATTTACTCTTCATTGCAGATCAGCCGTATCCCCTCTATCTTTTCTCCGAATCCATCCACCTTAACCTCTCTTTCGTCTCTCCATGTTGATACATTTTTGTCGCCGATCTCCAACAATCGGTTGCATCGTGACCTTTGACATTCGGGGTGGAACACGCACGGGTAATACAACGAGGGGAAACTTTGCGCGGATAGATTATGACCCCTGAGTGATTGCAGGTTACTACTGCTGAGACACTAAACCTAGCCGCTGATTCAATTCTTTTCAAGGCACCGAAAAAGAGAAAGGGTTATTAGCAAATATCAAACCAGGATCAAAGAAAAGACCTGAACATGAAAGCAGAGATTTTCCATTCCTTCAGTGTCCAACGCCCCAATACAGGCGACAGCACGGTCCCACAACTCTTGCCTGTGCAGTATCACCGGCTGAATAAAAGCAAGCCACGTTACATGAACATGTCATTGCAGTTTGACGCTGCTTACCACGAAATTTATTGAAGGCGTCACAGTACTGTAGACGACAGAAAGCTCAGAAACAGCAGCAGCTTTTCGTCGTTGCTTCCTAAAGCACCAAACAGAGACGGGTTACAGATTGGTTATAAACCAGAGAAATTATTTGAAGTGGCACCGCGACGAGGAACAAAATTTCAACATCTGTGTCCCTTATGGTTTCTCCTCGGCATTCTGGTTCGAGTGGAGCCGCCTGATCACGTCGCCGCACAAGTAAACGTGAGGGTTATTTACTGTACAGCCTTGAATGTTTGCCCAAGTTAAAAACGGGTGAGCATAATCACAGAACGCGGTCGTTTAAAAACAAACAAACAAAAAATCTTTAGAAGTTTACAGAGTGAAAACACAAGGAAACATTAAATTAAGTGAAACAACGTGTAGAATTCCTTGTTCAATCCCACGTGTCTTAAATCGGACACTGAAATTGTCCCTCTAAATTCCAGTCTATTGCTACTTTAAGACAGATGGTCAGATTTCCTTTGAGTGGGTAATGAACGAAAGTTGGATTATTTATCAAAGCTGGTTGACATGGGACACTCCCTCCCCCGCGTTACAAATCACACATACCGGCACACTGCAGTTGTCGACAGGACGACAATCAGAATGACAAGGCCGGCTCCTACCCTGCCTGCTGTCGAGTAGATCGTCCGGTCGTCTGTTCCTGAAATGGCGAACAAGGGCACGGAATGAGCCATCAGAACTGATATACTGAGAACGTGCTTTCGGAATGCAGACCCGTTTCCTAAAAAATCACCGGTGTTACGACCACATGATTGCAATTTGCGACTCCTTCCGCACCTCTCTTATGAAATATGAACACAAAGATCGCCCCTATTGCATGTTTTAAGACATATTAAAGCATCTGTGGTTCATTTGGGTTGTTACACATTGGAAAACGTGGTGTGTATGAAAATCCTCTCACTACATCGTATGTAAACGAAACTATGTGCAAGCTAGTCACAAAACAAGGGGCATGAACAAACGTCATTGTAAATCACATAAACGATGCAAAGTTGTTACGGCCATGATCACGTGTCAAAAGCTACTGACATTAACAGCCGGTTCTACGAAAAGGCGAAAAAACAGGCGCAACAAGTTCAGTTATTACCACATTAATCCAGAAATCTGTGTTCACCCTGCCCTCCATTGCTGTAGGTAGGGGATTTTCACTTTCTCTCTGTGACCGGTGAGTGTCCTCTGGATTCTACACCCAAACCCGCCACCACCAGACCGGTGTGTTTGGAGAATTAAAATACGGAAGGGACACTATAACACAATCCATTCCTTCAGACCCCGATGTTGTGCCGTCTTGTTCACCTACTCAGTTACCTGTATAACACTTATATAGTCCATTTTCTATCATCCATCTTCCTACCTAAGAGTTTCTTCAATATCGCCGATACGTCTGCATCTGCTATCACCCCCGCAGAGGTCCCGCGCACCTATCACTCTCTGTGGAAAATACTTTCCTTTGACATCTACCCACACGCCCGTACGTCAATCTCCTTGAAACTATGATCCCCTCGTACTAGCCATTTGCGCCCGTGGGTTGGGGGGGGGGGGAGGATCTTTGGCGATCCATGTCACTTATCATTTTCCAAACGTCTGTTGAATCTCCTCTCATGTCCCTCCAGTCCAAAGTGCAAGAGTAAACCTAGTTCACTCAATCCATTCCCATGACATGCTCACTCACCCGGACAGCATGCTGGGAAATCTATTCTGCCCCCTCTGCAAAGCTTCCACACCCTTGCATATCATTGGACTCTGGCACGTTGCCAGAGGACTGGACAATCTCAAATGTCACTCCACTCTTTCATCAAGGCCGAACGCAGAAGAAAGGAATTTATAGACCAACACGAGGAAATCTGCAGAAGCTGGAAATTCAAACAGCACACACACAAAATGTTGGTGGAACGCAGCAGGCCAGGCAGCATCTACAGGGAGAAACACTGTCGACGTTTATACACCAGTTAGCCTGACCTCAGTGGTTGGGAAGACTTTGGAGTCAATTGTTAAGGGTGAGGGCATGGATTACCTGGTGACACAGGACAAGACAGGACAAAGTCAGCATGGTCTCCTTAAGGGAAAATCTTGCCTGACGAACATGTTGGAATTCTTTGAGGTGATAATAAGTAGGATAAATGAAAGGGATTCAGTGGATGCTGAATATTTGGACTTTGAGAAGGTGCCACACCGCTTACCAAGTAAAGATCCCGCGGTGTTACCGTAGAATTTACTGGCATGGTTACAGCATTTGCTGATCGATCGGATGAAGCGTGTGGGAATAAAAGGATCATTTTCTGGTCGGCTGCCAGTGCCTAGTTGTGTTCCACAGTGGTCAGTGTCGGAACAGCTTCTTTTTATGCTGAGTATCAATGATTTAAATGATGGAATAGTTGGCTTCTTGCCAGGTTTCCGGATGATACGAAGATTGGCGGAGGGGCAGGTAGGCTGCAGAAGGACTTGGAGAGATTAGGAGAATGCGCAAGAAAGTGGCAAGTGAAATATAATGTAGGAAAATGCATGGCCATGTACTTTGGTGTCAGAAAAAAATGTTCTGACTAGTTTCTAAACAGGGAGAAAATGCAAAACCCGGAGATGCAAAGGGACTTGTGGAGAACACCCTAAAGATTAGCTTACCGGAAGAGCCGATGGTGAGGAAGACAAATACAATGTCAGCATTCATTTCAAGAGGTTGAAAACACAAGAGCAAGGATGTGATGCTAAGGCTACACAAGGCACTGGTGAGGCCTCGTTGTGAGTATTTTAAACAGTTTTGGGCTCCTCGTCTAAGGAAAGATGTCCTGGCACTGAAGAGGTTTCAGAGGAGGTTCACAAGAGCGATTCCGGGAATGAAAGAGTTATCATACGAGGAACCATTGGCAGCTCTGGGTCGGTACTCGCTGGAATTTAGAAGGGCGATGGGTTGGGGGTGGTGTTGGGCCAGGGAGATCTCACTGAAACCTTTCTAATGTTGAAAGGCCTTTACCATGGTGGACCAGTCTAGAATAAAGGGCACAGCCTCGGGATAGAGGGGCGTCCATTTAAAATAGAGATGCAGAGAATTGTCTTTAATCCGAGGATGGTGAATTTGTGGAACTTGTTGCCACACGTAGCTGTGGATGCCAGGTCGTTGGCAGAGCTTGATAGGTTCGTGATTGGACCTGGCATCGAAGGTTATGGGAAGAAAGCCGGGAAATGGGGTTGAGCGGTGGGAAAATGGATCAGCCATGATTGAATGGTGGAGCAGTCTCTCTGGGCGAAATGGCCTAGTTCTGCTCCTATGTATTATGACGTCATTCATTAACTACATACGTCATAGGATTGGCATTAGTGTATAGTTGTGTTCTCTAACACAAATGGACTTTGCTTCACCTGCTGGGTTGTTTTAGTAAATGCAGTTAAATACGAGAATATCTGGCTCACAATTCTCACTCCCTCAAATTACTGATAGTTATAATGTGCACCCTCAGAACGGAGTGGGTATTCGGAGGCGCGGTAACCGTGGGTATTCCCTGCAGAACATGAAATCACATTTCCCATTCTTTCCGCACGGGTCAGCTTCACCGAGCTCTGTATCACGTTCCCGTCCGTCTCCCGGGCCACGACCACATCCTCCGACCTGAGCTCCGCCAGGGCTTCCCCGTCGATGCTCCATGAAACGTTGGCCGGAGGATTGGCTCTGACCTTGCAAACACAGTTAGTCACGGTCCCAGCGCTGGTGCACGCCATTTCAGTTTTGGGTCTGTCTGGAAATGGAACGATAAACGAGAAACGAATGCTTACAACCGGTGATAAATTCACGTTGCGGAACACACTCTAAATATAGGTTGATATTACCGAATTATAAAAAAACAGCAAAACACCGATTACTAGTTAATTATTTGTCATATTACCAAATATATAACGATAATTATATATACAGCGGTTTCGGATAATTGTGTGATCGCTTAATCGGGGCAGCCGCTTACGTGGGACCTCTTAAATATTAATCGAGAAAATGCCGGGGCTCCCTTCATTTGTCTGGGACACTGTGCCACTTAATTGCGACGGGAGACTGTTGTAAACCACATTCTAACCTGTGTCAGATGCGAGCACATGAGCGGCCATTAGACACGATAACGTGCTCAGTGCAAACAGTTTTTAAATAGCGTCCGTTGCGTGTGATTGTGTTCAGATACGGTGACTTTTGCCACAGGAAGATGGCGAGAAATTAGTAGTAAGACAATTCAGAACTGCTGGGTCCCTGCGGTTTCAAACATTCACGCTGGGAGATTCCATTTAATTTAAAGTTGCCAGCTAAGTCAACCAGATGTTGGGGATTTCGTAGGAGATTCACGTGTTAGAGGAAATCCAGGCCGTCATAGCGAGAGGAATATATGGCAAATCCCCAGAGTCAGTAGTGGGGTTCAGGACTGAACCCAGATGGACTGAGCGGCAGGGCTCGGGTTCCACTGACTACTTGAACAGCAGCGGCAAGAGCGTGTAGAGGCGAGGAAAAAGCTTTGGATTGTCTGTAACACAGACAAAATGCTGGAGGAAGTCAACAGGCCGGGCAGCATCTGCGGAAAAGAGTACAACCGACATTTCGGGCCGAGACCGTTCATCAGTAATCTTTTCCGGGGATGCGTCCTGGCCTGCTGAGTTCCTCAGCAGTTTGTGTGCGTTCCTCGGATTTCCAGCATCTGTAGATTTTCTCTTGTTTGACATCGTCTGTAAGAAGATTATGCATTCTGCCCATGACCAGGAGCATCTCCGGTACAGGAACTCGCGGACTGCCCTCAGCTCACCTTTGAACTCTATTGACCATGGAAACAAGCCGACACTTGCGGATTGACCCCAGATCACCTTTGAACTCTATTGACCCAGGAAACAAGCCGACACTTGCGGACTGCCCTCAGCTCACCTTTAAACTCTATTGACCATGGAAACAAGCCGACACTTGCGGATTGACCCCAGATCACCTTTGAACTCTATTGACCCAGGAAACAAGCCGACACTTGCGGACTGCCCTCAGCTCACCTTTGAACTCTAATGACCCTGGAAGCCCCTGACACTTGCGGACTGCCCTCATCTCACCTTTGAACTTTATTGATCGTTGAAGTGAACGATACGTTTCACTGAATGCTCGAAGTTCCTATGTGCATTGTCCAAATAAAAATATTTTTAATATATCTTTAAGATACCGCCCTGGATCTGTTTATGCAAACGCTGTGTTAATAAATGGTTTCACATGCACTGCTCGAGACTCATAAAATGGAGCCAGGACTACGCCAGACTGTGGGAACTTTGTCCCTGTGGTTTTGGGTGATCTGGTCTCGTTGTGTACCTTCTCCACGCAGTGTGGCGGGATATCGGGTGTGATGGGGCACGGGGCCGTGTCCTTCGCAATGATAGCCCGCTAAAGTAGCGGACAAACCAGTGGGCTGAACTCGGACGCCGAGGAAGACGAGGCCACTGCCTGAGTAGACTATCACTCACACTGAACGGAGACGCTGGTGGAGCTGTTGGAGACGCCCACGTCGTTTCCAGCCGAACACCAGTATTCCCCCTCATCTACTGATGTAACGTCACGGAGAAGCACTGCCAGTTCTCCGGTGGAAGATGCGCCGATGTCCTCTCCATTCCTCACCCAACGTAAGTTGACGGGATTTGTCTCCCAGCTTCTGCAGTTCAGTGAGAGGGAGCTGCCCTCCATCGCGACCACTGACCGATTGACGGTCGGTTTCTCAGGAAGTTCTGAAATAAAACATAAAATAATAAGTGTTCCCGTTCGAAAAGCAAATCCTTTTAAATTCAGTGTTCTGAAAACCTTTAAGTTATATCACTTTTACACAACTAAGACTATGATGCGGCATCTTACGGTATGTGAAAGAAAGGATTTGTGTACAGGCCACCAGTGAGGTTGGGGATGAGTAGTAGTGAGATTGGGGATGGCATTAAACAGGAAATTAGAAATGCGTGCAATAAAGGAGCAGTAGCTATAATGGGTGACTTCAATCTACATATAGATTGGGAGAACCAAATTGGTAAGGGTGCTGAGGAAGAGGATTTCTTGGAATGTATGCGGGATGGTTTTCTGAACCAACATGTCGAGGAACGAACTAGAGAGCAGACCATTCTAGATTGGGTATTGAACAATGAGGAAGGGTTAGTTAGCAATCTTGTCGTGTGAGGCCCCTTTGGTAAGAGTGACCATAATATAGTGGAATTCTTCATTAAGATGGAGAGTGACATAGTTAATTCAGAAACAAAAGTTCTGAACATAAAGAAGGGTAACTTTGAGACGTGAATTAGCTTCGATAGACTGCCAAATGATACTTAAATGTTTGACGGCGGATATGCAAAGGCAATCATTTAAAGATCGCAAGGATGAACTACAACAGTTGTTCAGCCCAGTTTGGCAAAAGAATAAACCAGGGAAGGTAGTGCACCCGTGGCTGACAAGGGAAATTAGGGATAGTATCAAGTCCAAAGAGGAAACATATAAATTAGCAAAAAAAAAAAAAAGCGGCACACCTGAGGACTGGGAGAAATTCAGAGACCAGCAGAGGAGGACAAAGGGCTTAATTAGGAACGGGAATAAAGATTATGAGAGAAAGCTGGCAGTGACCACAAAAACTGACTGTAAAAGCTTTGAACAATACGTGAAAAGAAAAAAGATTGGTCAAGACAAATGTAGGTCCTTTAAAGTCAGAAACAGGTGAATTGATCATCGGTAACAAAGACATGGCAGACCAATTGAATAACTACTTTGGTTCTGTCTTCACTAAGGAGGACATTAATAATCTTCCGGAAATAGTAAGGGACCGAGGGTCTAGTGAGATGGAGGAACTGAGGGAAATACATGTTAGTAGGGAAGTGGTGTTAGGTAAACTGAAGGGATGAAAAGCAGATAAATCCCCAGGGCCAGATGGTCTGCATCCCAGAGTGCTTAAGGGAAGTAGCCCAAGAAATAATGGATGCATTAGTCATAATTTTTCAAAACTCCTTTGATTCTGGATTAGTTCCTGAGGATTGGAGGGTGGCTAATGTAACCCCACTTTTTAAAAAAGGAGGGAGAGAGAAACCGGGTAATTATAGACCGGTTAGTCTGACATTGGTGGTGGGGAAAATGCTAGAGTCGGTTATCAAAGATGTGATAACAGCACATTTGGAAAGAGGTGAAATCATCGGACAAAGTCAGCATAGATTTGTGAAAGGAAAATCAAGTCTGACGAATCTTATAGAAGTTTTTCAAGCTGTAACTAGTAGAGTGGATAGGGGAGAGCCAGTGGATGTGGTATATTTAGATTTTCAAAAGGCTTTTGACAAGGTCCCACACAGGAAATTAGTGTGCAAACTTAAAGCACACGGTATTGGGGATATGGTATTGATGTGGATAGAGAAATGGTTGGCAGACAGGAAACAAAGAGTGGGAGTAAACGGGACCCCAGTTGTTTACAATATATATTAATGATTTAGACGAGGGAATTAAATGCAGCATCTCCAAGTTTGCGGACGACACGAAGGTGGGCGGTGGTGTTAGCTGTGAGGATGAGAAGAGGATGCAGGATAACATGGATAGGTTAGGTGAGTGGGCAAATTCATGGCAGATGCAATTTAATGTGGATAAATGTCAGGTTATCCACTTTGGTTGCAAGAACAGGAAAACAGATAATTATCTGAACGTGGCCGATTAGGAAAAGGGGAGATGCAACGAGACCTGGGTGTCATTGTACACCAGTCATTGAATATGGGTATGCAGGCACAGCAGGCGGTGAAAAAGGCAAATGGTATGTCGGCATTCATAGCAAAAGGATTTGAGTTCAGGAGTAGGGAGGTTCTACTGCAGTTGTACAAGGCCTTGGTGAGACCGCACCCAGAATATTGTGTTCAGTTTTGGTCTCCTAATCAGAGGAACTACATTCTTGCCATACAGGGAGTTTTCACCAGATTGATTCCTGGGATGGCAGGACTTTCATATGTAGAAAGACTGGATCGACTAGGCTTATACTCACTGGAATTTAGAAAATTGAGGGGGGATCTTATTGAAACGTGTAAAATTCGAAAGGGATTGTACAGGCTAGATGCAGGAAGATTGTTTCCGATGTTGGGGAAATCCAGAACGAGGGGTCACAGTTTAAGGATAAAGGGGAATCCTTTTAGTACCGAGATGAGGAAAAACTTCTTCACACAGAGAGTGGTGAATCTGTGCAATTCTCTACCACAGGAAACAGTTGAGGCCGGTTCATTGGCTTTATTTAAGAGGAAGTTAGATATGGCCCTTGTGGCTAAGGGGATCAGGGGGTATGGAGAGAAAGCAGGTAAAGGGTTCAGAGCTGGATGATTAGCCATGTTCATACTGAATGGTGGTACAGGCTCGAAGGGCCGAAGGGCCTACTCCTGCACAGATTTTCTATGTTTCTATGTAAGGTTGGTGGTGTTTTGGATAGTGAAGAGGACTGTCAAAGATTGCAGAGTGACATTGATAGGATGCAGAAGTGGGCTGCGAAGTGGCAGATGGAGTTCAACCCGGAGAAGTGTGAGGTGGTACACTTTGAAAGGACAAACTCCAAGGCAGAGTGCAAAGTAAATGGCAGGATACTTGGGAGTGTGGAGGAACAGAGGGATCTGGGGGTACATGTCCACAGATCCCTGAAGTGTGCCTCACAGGTGGATAGGGCAGTTAAGAAAGCTTATGGGGTGTTAGGATTCATAAGTCGTTGGATAGAGTTTAAGAGTTGCGGGGTAATGATGCAGCTCGACAAAACTCTGGATATTAAGAGGAATAGATAGAGTGGACAGCCAGCGCCTCTTCCCCAGGGCACCACTGCTCAGTACAAGAGGACATGGCTTTGAGGTAAGAGGAGAAAAGTTCAAGGGGGATATTAGAGGAAGGTTTTTCACTCAGAGAGTGGTTGGCGCATGGAATGCACTGCCTGAGTCACTGGTGAAGGCAGATACACTGGAGACTACTTGACAGGTATATGGAGGAATTTCAGGAGGAGTGGTATATGGGAGGTAGGGTTTAAGGGTCGGCACAACATTGTGGGCCGAATGGCCTGTACAGCGCTGTATTGTTCTTTGTTCTTTGTCTTTGTAACAGTGCAGGAGGTCACGGAGAGCGGGAAGTAGGATACATAGTTAAAGTAGCGGCTAACGGGAAACTCGGCAGTCTTCCCGCAGTCTCGGGTTTTGCCGGGAGGGTTAAAATAGCGGGTAACGGGAATCTCGGCATTCTTCCCGCAGTCTCGGGTATTGCCGGGAGGTTTAAAGTAGCGGCTAACGGGAAACTCGGCAGTCTTCCCGCAGTCTCAGGTTTTGCCGGGAGGGTTAAAATAGCGGGTAACGGGAATCTCGGCAGTCTTCCCGCAGTCTCGGGTATTGCCGGGAGGGTTAAAGTAGCGGGTAACGGGAATCTCGGCAGTCTTCCCGCAGTCTCGGGTATTGCCGGGAGGGTTAAAGTAGCGGGTAACGGGAAACTCGGCATTCTTCCCGCAGTCTCGGGTATTGCCGGGAGGTTTAAAGTAGCGGCTAACGGGAAACTCGGCAGTCTTCCCGCAGTCTCGGGTTTTGCCGGGAGGGTTAAAATAGCGGCTAACGGGAAACTCGGCAGTCTTCCCGCAGTCTCGGGTATTGCCGGGAGGGTTAAAGTAGCGGGTAACGGGAATCTCGGCAGTCTTCCCGCAGTCTCGGGTATTGCCGGGAGGGTTAAAGTAGCGGGTAACGGGAAACTCGGCAGTCTTCCCGCAGTCTCAGGTTTTGCCGGGAGGGTTAAAATAGCGGGTAACGGGAATCTCGGCAGTCTTCCCGCAGTCTCGGGTATTGCCGGGAGGGTTAAAGTAGCGGGTAACGGGAAACTCGGCAGTCTTCCCGCAGTCTCGGGTATTGCCGGGAGGGTTAAAGTAGTGGCTAACGGGAAACTCGGCAGTCTTCCCGCAGTCTCGGGTATTGCCGGGAGGGTTAAAGTAGTGGGTAACGGGAAACTCGGCAGTCTTCCCGCAGTCTCGGGTATTGCCGGGAGGGTTAAAGTAGCGGGTAACGGGAAACTCGGCAGTCTTCCCGCAGTCTCGGGTATTGCCGGGAGGGTTAAAGTAGCGGCTAACGGGAAACTCGGCAGTCTTCCCGCAGTCTCGGGTATTGCCGGGAGGGTTAAAGTAGCGGGTAACGGGAATCTCGGCAGTCTTCCCGCAGTCTCGGGTATTGCCGGGAGGGTTAAAGTAGCGGCTAACGGGAAACTCGGCAGTCTTCCCGCAGTCTCGGGTATTGCCGGGAGGGTTAAAGTAGCGGGTAACGGGAATCTCGGCAGTCTTCCCGCAGTCTCGGGTTTTGCCGGGAGGGTTAAAGTAGCGGCTAACGGGAAACTCGGCAGTCTTCCCGCAGTCTCGGGTATTGCCGGGAGGGTTAAAGTAGCGGCTAACGGGAAACTCGGCATTCTTCCCGCAGTCTCGGGTATTGCCGGGAGGTTTAAAGTAGCGGCTAACGGGAAACTCGGCAGTCTTCCCGCAGTCTCAGGTTTTGCCGGGAGGGTTAAAATAGCGGGTAACGGGAATCTCGGCATTCTTCCCGCAGTCTCGGGTATTGCCGGGAGGTTTAAAGTAGCGGCTAACGGGAAACTCGGCAGTCTTCCCGCAGTCTCAGGTTTTGCCGGGAGGGTTAAAATAGCGGGTAACGGGAATCTCGGCAGTCTTCCCGCAGTCTCGGGTATTGCCGGGAGGGTTAAAGTAGCGGGTAACGGGAATCTCGGCAGTCTTCCCGCAGTCTCGGGTATTGCCGGGAGGGTTAAAGTAGCGGGTAACGGGAAACTCGGCAGTCTTCCCGCAGTCTCGGGTATTGCCGGGAGGGTTAAAGTAGCGGGTAACGGGAATCTCGGCAGTATTCCCGCAGTCTCGGGTATTGCCGGGAGGGTTAAAGTAGCGGGTAACGGGAAACTCGGCAGTCTTCCCGCAGTCTCGGGTATTGCCGGGAGGGTTAAAGTAGCGGGTAACGGGAATCTCGGCAGTCTTCCCGCAGTCTCGGGTATTGCCGGGAGGGTTAAAGTAGCGGCTAACGGGAAACTCGGCAGTCTTCCCGCAGTCTCGGGTATTGCCGGGAGGGTTAAAGTAGCGGCTAACGGGAAACTCGGCAGTCTTCCCGCAGTCTCGGGTATTGCCGGGAGGGTTAAAGTAGCGGCTAACGGGAAACTCGGCATTCTTCCCGCAGTCTCGGGTATTGCCGGGAGGGTTAAAGTAGCGGCTAACGGGAAACTCGGCATTCTTCCCGCAGTCTCAGGTTTTGCCCCGCGAGGCGAACGGGCGCTTGGTTCCTCCAGTGTAAGAGAGGCCACATTGTGCAACCGATCCCGACTGTGCTAATGAGCAGAGCGGCCTGTTCTGCCGCTGTTTTCAGCCGATCTGTTCAAACCTCGGTCCACTGTTTAAAATTGGATCAGAATTGTATAATAACGGCATTTCACAGAACTATCGGCAAAGTTTTACTGAGAGAAATCTCGGCTTCGCAGCTTGACCGCCCGTGCAGGGCAGAGGTGCGCCGTGTGTGTCTATTACTTTCGTGACAACGCTGGAGAGACACACCAGGAATTGACACGCGTGAGGAGGCATCAAACATTCATATATTTTCTCGTGTGCCGCTTCCTCTTTGAGAACACATGCTTACGTTGAACGTCCATGGTGATAGTTTCCTTGGCTTTTTGGACGCCCTTCGCTAAAACAGCGCATCCCAGGGATTCCCGGTGATGAGCGGGTGAGGGAGTGAATGTGAGCGCCGACCTCAGCATCCGAGCGCCAGGACCTTCACTGACAACCTCCCCTTCCGCTTTCCTGTCCTGCGCCGGAACCGCGTTATCTGAAACAATCCACTTTAATTCCAGTCTGTCTCCGGAACAGCTGTCAGGAATGGAGCAGATCAAACGCGCCCTTTGTCCGGCGATCAGACCCTCACCAACCGAGATCCGGGGTTTTTCTAGGACAGAAGAACACGTTCGGAAGGGTGTAACTGTCAATAACGCAGACATAAGACAAAGAAACAGAGAAATCATGACATCTCGCTGTTTCACTGTCTCCTTTCAGCGCCGAGTATTGCGTACGGGTATGGCCGGCCCGCCAGGGGAAGGTGGTGTGTGCTCCGGGGGGATGCAGTGGAGATTCTCCAGGCCGTTAACTCGACTGGAGAGCGAGCGTTATGGGCAGAGATTGGGCAAGCTGGTTTGTTTTCCAAGGAGCGGTGATCTGATGGAATTAGAGAAGCGGCCCGGGTACGGGAGAGGGTGGAAATGCTATCCCGTGGTAAGAGGGTTAAAAACAAGGGCACATGTGTTACAGTGAGACGGGTTTTCAAAAGGGGGCCGAGGGTCAGGTTTATGCAGAGAAAGACGTTACCACATGGAAAGACAAGGGCACATGTTACAGTGAGACGGGTTTTCAAAAGGGGGCCGAGGGGCAGGTTTATGCAGAGAAAGACGTTACCACATGGAAAGACAAGGGCACATGTTACAGTGAGACGGGTTTTCAAAAGGGGGCCGAGGGTCAGGTTTATGCAGAGAAAGACGTTACCACATGGAAAGACAAGGGCACATGTTACAGTGAGACGGGTTTTCAAAAGGGGGCCGAGGGGCAGGTTTATGCAGAGAAAGACGTTACCACATGGAAAGACAAGGGCACATGTTACAGTGAGACGGGTTTTCAAAAGGGGGCCGAGGGTCAGGTTTATGCAGAGAAAGACGTTACCACATGGAAAGACAAGGGCACATGTTACAGTGAGACGGGTTTTCAAAAGGGGGCCGAGGGTCAGGTTTATGCAGAGAAAGACGTTACCACATGGAAAGACAAGGGCACATGTTACAGTGAGACGAGTTTTCAAAAGGGGGCCGAGGGGCAGGTTTATGCAGAGAAAGACGTTACCACATGGAAAGACTTAACCACTACAATTTCACGATGCACTGAATGAGACATAAAGATCGGTAAGGATTGGGGAATGGCCCCGCTGCGGGGAAACAAAACCGGAGCAGAGGAGCGAAAATATCAGCGGGAACGCGGGGTGCCGAAGGTCCCGTTTCTCTGCTGTATGACAGGTTAACGCCAAGGGTAGGACCATTCGCTCCATCGAATCCATGCTGACCCCCATTGCAACCGTCTGAATTCCTTACCCTACTTGCTTCCCCGCAGCCTACCTACTCTCAGGTGTCGATCAACAAACCTGTTCTCTCGCTGGCGCTGAAAACATCGCTGTGTATTTCAAACAAACACCTGGCGGGCTCTGTGCTTTGGGAGGGGGGAACTGCCGCATTCAGGCGGTAGTTTAAGCGAAGTGGAGACATCAGTAGGGGAATGTACAATCCCTAGATGAAAATACACGCGGCGTGTTTCTATGTTCATTTTACTCTTTGCTTAACCAACGAGGGAAAACTTCGTTTTTGCCCTTTCGTGTGTAAATTGCCCGGAGAAGCACGATGCTGGCGATGACAGACTGGAGATATTACCTAGATTATGAAGTTAAGTTAATTTAATAAAACTCTAGCATTCCGATGTAATGTGCGTTGGTAATGAAAATGGAAGGCGTGTCTAGTCACCGATCTGGCATCCTCATCTCCCCGCCGACCTGACTTTACATCTGCATGGAAGCACAACAGGAGAAAGTTTACAGAACAAACTAGGGCCACTCACCCCAAACTGTGAGAAAGGATTGTGAGCTTCCGGTGCGATGGGTCAAAATGGCGAAGGTGGTGTAGATATCTACTGTGAATATATATGAACCCTCGTCACTCTTCCTGGCATCATTTATTCGCAGAGAACAGTCTCCTTTTTCAGGTTTGCCCCTGAAATCCGCTCGGTCGTTCGAGCTGCGACGGTCAGACGTGCGACTACTGAAATTATAGTCAAAGACGGCTTCAAGCCGGGTATTTCTAGAGCTGGTCGTCACCCACTGTGCCCGCAGTCTGCTGGGAAAGCTGGGAAAGTCGGGAACGCGAAAGGAACAATCGATCTCGGCACAAGCTCCCCCTACCGTCGAAACGTTTTGCTGCATCGTCACCGACACTTGTGTAGAAACTGGAAATGAGAAACAGGATCTGTAATTATTTCCTCCCGGAGCCCATTCAGAACCCTTTCAAGTGTGGAAAATAGCTTGCTGTGGGCTTTGTGGGCCCATTAATGTACAGTCAGTCACTATAATTATTCACATTCAAAACTGTTATCTCTATCTTTTCCGAGCTCAAGCTGGTAAATCGTGGGGTACGGGCATAAACACGCACACTCATTTCCCAATTGCTAGGAACTTACGGACTGTTCTAGTGATGTCTAGGATTGTGGATTTAGGGACACTTACATGAATATGGGTTTCTATATGCTCTGTGCGTTTGGAATGGCTGTATGTATTCAGTAAGCGGTTTTTGTTTGTTTATCCCGTGTTGTTATATCCGGGCGGGTATTATGGTTTGTCCTGTCTGTAATAACGGATGGGTCGGAATACAATTTTCCGGACTCTGGCTCTGAACCTGGAGCAGGCTGGTGTTTATAATGAGCTATGTTTTTTTTTCATCTGTTTGAATATTAAAGGTTTGTCACGTGGTTGTGTCTGTGCAAGTGATCAAATTCAGTTAAACTGCTGGAGGAAAAGGCAATATGTTTGTTTGTTTCTGGTTTCTCTCGGCACTTTCTGCATCTACCGTCTTGAATTTATTGGTCTTTTATTAGGTTTACTATTTCTCATGCTAACGACGTGCTCCTGTATTGCGACAAGGGCCCGATTCTGGGTCGAAGTTCAATCGAAGTTCAATCGATTCAATCGAAGATTCTGGGCTCCTTGAACGCTCCCCTGAACGCCAGGGAAACTAGTCTGCCCAGACTGTGGGATGTCTGCCGAGGAGGGTCACGCTCTTCCCCCGGTCGTTGTCTTTTCCGTTTGTACTGATCACTTCTGCACTGTTTCTGGGTCGCGCTTCATTCAATTTCAGGAGTGTGAGCTTCTTACCAGAACGCACAAGCTGGCGTGGAGTGCTGAACTCTGCCTTAGTTCATGAAAATATATCCTTGGAAGTTTCATCTGACGGTTTGGTAAATTCAGACCAGAATCAGAATCAGAATCAGGTTTATTATCACCGGCATCTGTCGTGAAATGTGTTAACTTAGCAGCAGCAGTTCAATGCGATACATAATATAGAAACAATAACAATAATAAATAGGTAAACCAATTACAGTGTACATATATCCAACAAGTTAAAAATCTTCGAAACACAGAAATAATATTTATTTTAAAAGTGAGGCAGTGTTCACGGGTTCAACGTCCATTTCGGAAACAGATGGCAGAGGGGAAGAAGCTGTTCCTGAATCGCTGAGTGTGTGCCTTCAGGCGTCTGTACCTCCTACCCGATGGTAACAGTGAGAAAAGGGCATGCCCTGGGTGCTGGAGGTCGTTAATAATGGACGCTGCCTTTCTGAGACACCGCTCCCTGAAGATGTCCCGAGTATTTGGTAGGCTAGTACCCAAGACAGAGCTGACTTGCTTTACGACCTTCTGCAGCTTCTTTCGGTCCTGTACAGTAGTCCCTCCACACCAGACAGTGATGTAGCCTGTCAGAATGCTCTCCGCGGTACATCTCTAGACATCTTTGAGTGTTTTTGTTGACATACCAAATCTCTTCAAACTCCCAATGGAGTACGGTCGCTCTCTTACTATAAGGCCACCGCCGGATGCAAACTGAATGGCCGCCACCGTCGCTTGCCCCTGGGCCCGCTGTGTTGCGTCCCGCCGCTGCGGGATGTGCTGCACTGTGGCGGGCCGCTGTGAGACAGATGGTGGTTATTGATACACCGCCTGGTCGGCTTCCCGGAGCCGCTTTGCTGGAGAGCCACGGCTTCAGCGCCGAGGAAGGGTGTTCCCCCGGCACAGCCACGCGGGGCCCCGGCGGGACAGCAGGTCCAGGACTCGCGGATGTCGGCCAGATGCTCGACTGTGTTTATCCCCACTCCTCTTCCCTCTCAGTAGCGCACGGTCGCCAGCTGCGCCACCGTCTTTAAGCACCCAGGCGCGGATGGCTGGTTCGTTACCGAGGCATCTGTTACCCTCCACCACGCAGTTCATGAACACGCCTTGCTCTTCACCCAGACGGTCCACCAGGAGAGATGGCACCGGAGGGTTTCTGCTGGAGGTCTCGGGCGGCCCCGCCCGCTCGACGTTCCCCGATGCCAGCACTGAGCTGCGGCGTGGTGCAGTACCGGGCCAAATGGCCGGCCGCGCCATACCGGTAGCAGAGATCGCTCCACGGCACGCTGCGGAGCCGGCGCAGCACTGGTCGGGCCTGTCTCACCGCCTCCTCCTCAGTTTCCTCCGCTTCCTCGTGGGTAGCCCGGTGCGGGACGTGAGGGAGGCGGGCGATACGCTCCGCCGTGTCCCCCAGGTTGGGGAGCTTGGGTGGGCTCAACTCCGTCGGGGTTCGGTGGGAAGGCACGATGCTCGGTTCACAGGTTCTCCCACCGCGTCAGCGTCCCGTCTTTGGGTAGCCGGCCCGCGAATGCGGTGTGGGGGGGAGGCATACGGCTCGGTCCCTCAATTTGTTCCCTGGGTTTTCCGTCGCTCCATCCCACGTCATAGCTGTTCAATCACGTCGTTAATTTCTCATCTCACTCCCGACACCGACGTAGCGAACATTTGTTCACAGATGTCAGGCGAGAAAACTCGTTTAACTCAACAACCGCTTTTATTGTGAGACACATGAACTGACCGGGCGCTATGACCCGGGGGGAGACCCCAGTGAGTCACATACAGAGAGGGGAGGTGATGATCACACAGCCCGGTTACAGTCCGGGTGACCCACAGACACACATGAACTGACCGGGCGCTATGACCCGGGGGGAGACCCCAGTGAGTCACATACAGAGAGGGGTGGTGATGATCACACAGCCCGGTTACAGTCCGGGTGACCCACAGACACACATGAACTGACCGGGCGCTATGACCCGGGGGGAGACCCCAGTGAGTCACATACAGACGGGGGAGGTGATGATCACACAGCCCGGTTACAGTCCGGGTGACCCACAGACACACATGCGAATGACTACGCAACCAAGCTAAAATGTAACAATAAATGAGCTGGAACATACCGCCATAGTCTCACGGAAAAGTTTTAACACAGTAACAAAGCAATAGCGTTTGTCATTAGGAATGCTGGAGCGGGCTGTCGACCAGCCCCCGACACCCCCCCCCCCCCACCCAGAGCACCACAATATTATGATCAGTGTCCCTAAGGGTTTTATTTTACTTTAAATTCTCTGATCAATTCCGGTTCACTGCGCAACACCCAATCCGGAATTGCTGATCCCTCGGTCTGCTCTAGAAAACAATCTTCAGGCATTTTACACAATCCCGCTCTTGGGATACAGCACCATCCTGATTTTTGAAATTTACCTCGATGTCGAAATTCCCCATGACTGCGGTAACTCTGCCGTTTGGCCGTGCACTTTCCATCTCCCGTTGTCATTTGTAGCCCGCATCGTTGCTACTGTCCGGTGGCCTGTACATAACACCCATCGGGGTGTTTGTACCCTAGCAGTCTCTGAGCTCTACCCCGACGATTCAACACCTTCCCATCCTCTGTCACCTCTTTCTAAAGACTGGATTTGATATTATTTTACCAACAGATCTACCCGGCCCGTCTGCCTTCCTGCCCGATCTTTCGATTCATCCTCGGGGGTCAATCATCATTCAGCCACGAGTCAATGAAGCTCACAGCGTCAAAGCTGTCAGACGGTGCAGTCAGATATCACACCTGCCAGTCCCCAATTGTGCTACAGTTTCACCCATCTGTCCGTGTAGACGGTGCAGTCAGATATCACACCTGCCAGTCCCCAATTGTGCTGCAGGTTCAGCCACCTGTCCGTGTAGACGGTGCAGTCAGATATCACACCTGTCAATCTCCAATTGTACTACAGGTTCACCCACCTGTCCGTGTAGACGGTGCAGTCAGATATCACACCTGCCAGTCCCCAATTGTACTGCAGGTTCACTCACCTGTCCGTGTAGACGGTGCAGTCAGATATCACACCTGTCAATCTCCAATTGTACTACAGGTTCACCCATCTGTCCATGTAGATGGTGCAGTCAGATGTCACACCTGCCAGTCCCCAATTGTGCTACAGGTTCAGCCACCTGTCCGTGTAGACGGTGCAGTCAGATATCACACCTGTCAATCTCCAATTGTACTACAGTTTCACCCATCTGTCCGTGTAGATGGTGCAGTCAGATGTCACACCTGCCAGTCCCCAATTGTGCTACAGGTTCAGCCACCTGTCCGTGTAGACGGTGCAGTCAGATATCACACCTGTCAATCTCCAATTGTACTACAGGTTTACCCATCTGTCCATGTAGATGGTGCAGTCAGATGTCACACCTGCCAGTCCCCAATTGTGCTACAGGTTCAGCCACCTGTCCGTGTAGACGGTGCAGTCAGATATCACACCTGTCAATCTCCAATTGTACTACAGTTTCACCCACGTGTCCGTTGGAAGGTGCAGTCAGATATGACACCTGCCAGTCCTGTATTCGGCACTGTTGTCCACTTTTTCCCCCTTTTACATTTTAGCTCATCCTCTTCACGACAGTGTTGTCCCATCATCAGCCTGTCCTTGCTAGCGGTCTGACTACATTGCCTCTATTTTTTTTAACCAACTACCCCACTCTCAGCCCTATCACTCCGGTTTCTACCTCCCTGCCAGAGTAGTTTGAATCCTCCTGAAGACCTCTAGCAGACATGCCCGCGAAGATATTGGTCTCCTTCGGGTTCAGAGGCAACCCGTCCCGTGTGTACAGGTTCCTCAGCAGAAATCTCAATGATCCAGATATTCGGACCCCTGCCCCTGTGACAGTCCCTCGGCCACGTATTTATCTGTCATTTGTTCCTACTCTTACCATCACTGACGAGAGGCTGTGACAGCAAACTAGAGACTACCTCCCTGTTTTTCCTGCTTTTCGGCTTTCTACCAAGCTCCCTGAGGTCGCTCTTCAGGACCTCCTCGATTTCCCGACCAATTTGTGCCAAATCGAGCCGCTCGCCTTCCCCTTCAGAATGCCGTGACCCTGACCCGAGATGTCCCTGACCCTGGCACCTGGGAGACGAGAGACCAGTCTCGATGGCGTCCACAGAATCTCGCCACTATTTCGCCATCTCTGGACTCTCCTGTCAATATTGTGGTCCTCTCCACGTCTCCTTTCTTCCGACCCTGAGCGCCAGAGACCCGGCGCTGCGGCTCCGCTCTGGTGGGTCGTCCCACTCAACAGTATCTATAACGGCAGACTGATGATTGAGGGGACGGTCCCGGGCGTTCTCTGTACTGGCGACCCACTTCCACTCCTTCTTCTGACAGTCACCCAGTTACCTGCCCACTGCAGCCGAGGGGTGACTGCCTCCCTGTAACCCCTCTCTGCCCCTTCCTCAGTCTCTCGTGTGAACCGAAGGAAATCGAGCTGGCGCTCCGGTTTCCCACCGCGTTCCCCGGGGGGCCGCAGCTCGGCGCATCTGGTGTGGAAGGGATTATCCTGGAGGCTGGAATTCTCTTAGAATTCCCACTCCTCTCACACAGAACGCAACACCGTCCCTGGGACCATTCTCACTGCAATAACTGTGTACTCGGAGACCAGCGATGAGGGAAGGAGAAGCAGAAGAATGAGAAGGGGAAGGAAGAGAAGAAGGAGGACAAGGAGAAGAGACGGAGAAGGAGGAGGACGAAGAGGAGGAAGAGGAGAAGGAGAGGTAGAAGAAGCAGAGGAAGAAGAAGAGACGACACACACAAAATGCTGGTGGAAGAAGAAAAAGAGACATATCGGATGTTTCCCTCGACAACCGTGATCTCGCCCAAGCCTGATCAGCCAATAATTCTACTATTTGGCTTCATAGCTTTTTGTTTTATGACGAAGGACGGTGTAATTTCAAATCATCCATATGTAGAAACCGGTGTCAGTGTAATTTGGTGTCTTATTTCTGATTTTATACTCTATTTTCTTCCGATTCTGTAAATGAGATCGGGCTGAAAGCTGAATAAAACCGCACTGGGCTTAGAGAGTCGACCAGGAACGGCTCCACGTGATTTTACAGATGGTGGTTGCTCTTTTATGGATGTTAGTAGACAGTGTGATTATGGGACCAATCAAGCGTGACAGTGGAAAAGAGTGTATGGACCCAAAGGAGATGGCAGAGGTACTTAATGATTACCTTGCTTCAGTATTTACTACGGAAAAGGATCTCGCCGATTGTGGGGTTGACTTGCAGTGGACTGAAAAGCTTGCGCATGTAGATATTAGGGAAGAGGATGTGCTTGAGCTTTTGGAAAGCATCAAGTTGGAGAAGTCGCCGGGACCAGAAGGGATGCAGCCCAGGCTACTGTGGGAGGCGAGGGAGGAGATTGCTGAGATTGATGATCTTTAAATCAACATTGAGGACGGGAGAGGTTCCGGAGGAATGGAGGGTTGTGGATGTTGTTCGTTTATTCAAGAAAGGGAGTAGAGATAGCCCAGGAAATTATAGACCAGTGAGTCTTACTTCAGTGGTTGGTAAGTTGATGGAGAAGATCCTGAGAGGCAGGAGTTATGAACATTTGGAGAGGCATTATATGATTAGGAATAGTCAGCTTGGCTTTGTGAAAGATAGGTCGTGCCTTGCCAGCCTGATTGAATTTTTTGAGGATGTGACTAAACACATTGATGAGGGTAGAGCAGTAGATGTAGTGTATATAGATTTCAGCAGGGCTTTTGACAAGGTACCCCATGCAAGGCTTATTGGGAAAGTAAGGAAGCGTTGGGATTTAAGGGGACATTGCTTTGTGAATCCAGAACTGGCTTCCTACAGAAGGCAGTGTGTGGTTGTAGACAGGTCATATTCTACATGGAGGTCGGTGACCAGTGGAGTGCCTCAGTGATCTGTTGTGGGACCCTTACTCTTTGTGATTTTTATAAATGACCTGAATGAGGAAGCAGAGGGATGGGTTAATGAATTTGCTGATGACACAAAGGATGGGGATGCTGTGGATACTGCGGAGGGTTGTCAGAGTTTACAGTGGGATATTGGATGCAAAACTGCGCTGACAAGTGGCAGATAGAGTTCAACCCAGATAAGTGTGAAGTGGCTCATTTTGGTAGGTCAAATATGATGGCAGAGTGTAATATTAATGGAAAAACTCTTGGCAGTGTGGAGGATCAAATGGATCTTAGGGTCCAAGTCCATAGGACACTCAAAGCTGTTATGCAGGTTAACTGTGGTGAGGAATGCATAGGGAGCATTGATCTTCATCAATCATGGGATTGATTTTAAGAGTCGAGAGGTAATGTTGCAGCTATATAGGACCCTGGTCAGACACCACTTGGAGAATGGTGCTCAATTCTAGTTGCCTCACTACAGGAAGGATGGGAAAACGATAGAAAGGGCGCAGAGGAGATTTACAAGGATGTTGCCTGGATTGGGGAACATGCCTTATGAGAATGGGTGGAGTGAACTCGGCCTTTTCTCCTTGGAGCGACGGAGGATGAGAGATGACCTGATAGAGGTTTGCAGATAATGAGAGGCGCTGATCATGTGGATATTCAGAGGCTTATTCCCAGGCCTGAAATGGCTAGCACGAGAGTGCTAGTTTTAAAGAGATTGGAAGTAGGTACAGATGAAAGGTCAGGGGTACGTTTTATAATGCAGAGAGTGCTGAGTGCGTGGAAAGAATGGGCCGCCAGCAGTGGCGATGAAGGCGGAAATAATAGGGTCTTTTAAGACACTCCTGGATAGGTACATGGAGCTTTGAAAATAGAGGACATGGGTGAAACCTAGGTAGTTTTCATGTAGGAACATGTTTGGCACAGCCTTGTGGCCCGAAAAACCTGTATTGTGCTGGAGGTTTTCTATGTTTCTACGCTTCACCAACTGTTGCAGCAATTTGGCAGGTATTGTGTGCAGTTTAGACGAGGGTAGAGCCGTAGATGTGGTGTATATGGATATTAGGAAGGCTTTTGACAAGGTACCCCATGCAAAGCTTATTGGGAAAGTAAGGAGGCATGGGATCCAAGGGGTCGATCACTTTCTGAATCCAGAACTGTTTTGCCCACAGAAAGCAAAGTGTGATTTTAGACAGGTCATATTCTACATCGAGGTCGGTGACCAGTGGAGTGCCTCAGGGACCTGTTCATGGACCCTACTCTTCGTGATTTTTATATATGATCTGGATGAGTAAGTGGAGGGATGGGTTAGTGAATTTGCTGATGACACAAGGGTTGGGGGTGTTGTGGATAATGTGGAGGGCTGTCAGAGGTTATAGCATGACATTGGTAGGATGCAAAACTGGGCTGACAAGTGGCAGATAGAGTTTAACCCAGATAAGTGTGAAGTGGTTCATTTTGGTACTTCAAATATGATGGCAGAATATAGTATTAATGGCAAAACTCGTGGAAGTGTGGAAGATCAGAGGGATCTTAGGGTCCAACTCCATAGGACACACGAAACTGCCTCGCAGGTTAACTCTGTGGTGAAGAAGGGATACAGAGCATTGACCTTCATCAATCATGGGATTGATATTAAGAGCCCAGAGATAATGTTGCAGTTATAAAGGACCCTGCTCGGACCCCACTTGGAGTACTGTGCTCAGTTCTGGTCAACTCACTACAGGAAGGATGTGGAAGCCATAGAAAGGGCGCAGAGGAGATTTGCGGGATATTGCCTGGATTGGGGAGCATGCCTTATGAGAATAGGTTGAGTGAACTCGGCCTTTTCTCCTTGGAGTGACGGAGGACGAGAGGTGACCTGATAGAGGTGTACTGATAATAAGGGGCATTGATCGTGCGGATAGTCAGAGGCTTTTTCCCAGGATTGAAATGGCCAGCACGAGAGGGCATCGTTTTAATGTGGTTGGAAGTAGGTACAGGGAGATGTCAGGGGTAAGTTTTTTATGCGGAGAATGGTGAGTGCATGGAATGGGCTGCCAGCGGTGGTGGTGAAGGTGGAAACTATAAGGTCTTTCAAGCGACTCCTGGATAGGTATATGGAACTCAGGAAAATAGAGGTCATCGGTAAAGCCGAGGTAGTTCTCATGTAGGAACATGTTCGGCACAGATTTGTGGGCCGAAGGGCCTGAATTGTGCTGGCGGTTTTCTATGTTTCGATGCTTCACCAATTGTTGCAGGAATTTGGCAGGTATCGTGTGTAGTTTAGATATATTAAGAGCGTCTATTCATCACGAGTGTGGGGCAGAATCAAGTGCTTTTGGCAGTCAACATGAAATATTCCTGCTTTTTCGCCGGACATGATTTAGAATTAAAGAATCTGCTCTTCTGTCAGTACATTGTGGTGATCTAAGTGAGTGGTGATTTGTTGCGAGATACATGGTGTTACAATTTAATATACAGTTTGTAAACAAGTAATAGAACGATATTTTGATGTTATTTATGAATTATCATTTAGCTACGTGATATCATTGGCTTCCATCAAAAATTCAGGTACTTTCTCGTGATTTTTAAAAAATCTGTTGCTATGTATTGATAGGGACGGATGAATACGGTTATTAGTATCATATTTAAATCATTAAATCTTGGGTCAGTGTGTTACCCACTAAACGCGCTTTTAAGTGCATATTGCAATAACTCCTCTTTCTTGAGTCAAATAAAGTGATCTATCCGAGCGCAGAATATATTTTTATAAGCCAACGATCACCCTGTGAAGAGCGGGAACAACGTCTCTGTCTCTCACACTCCCTCTCTGACGCACTTTCTCTTCTCTCTGTCACTATGTCTATCTCTCTCTCACACACACACACACACTCATTCTCTCTCTATCTTCGTTTAGCAACAACTGATAACAGCACACCAACGCATTCACCTGTAATATATCAACCCTGAACTGATGAAGCATCATGTACATCACAATTATATCTTCTTTGCCCTGCTTCAAGCTTAGTAAGGAATTTTGCTCCCATTTCTCAGGCATTTGTCCCTTTCGCTAGGTAACACCATTTACAAGCTATGCTTAAATAATTTTACCTTCGAGAAGCGTCAAGAGGAGAACAACCAGAGAGCCGCACGTGGCCATGAACATTGCCGATCGCACTGGCCGATTCGGGGATCGAATACACGGTTTGTTTTCCCGTCCGGCCGACCTGCGATGCCTTTGGTGATGGTTGTTCAGCTGATGATCAACACCGATTCCGCTGATCGACCCAGGCCTGCTGACTCTGACTGTCAAGGCAGCTTGTTGCTGCTGTACATTGTGAGATCCGCGCTCATACCGGCTGCAGGCACACCAGTGATTAATAAGCCGTTGTTGGAGATGCACACACCCAGATAGCATCGGAAAATAACTAACGAGTTGTTTTCTCACCAATACTCGTATGCTACTCTTGTTGTGGTTAGTGCATGCGAATCTACATCATATGCCCACCGCCCACGCTTGCTGAGGCCTCACTCTTTCCGGAAGCGAATACAACACCAAAGACGTGAATGCCTTCACTGAATTTAGCTTGCCCGCCATGTATTGCGGCGTGCGGTTTCTCATGTCCGCCGGTCTGAGTCAGGTCGGACGTCTGTGACGTCATAGACGGGGGCAATGTGAGCCGGACGCGGCCCACGCACTGCCGATCATCTCTCAGACAATTTAATCAACGCGAAAGGTCATGCCTTCCTTTTTGCAGAAATTAAACATTTCGCTTCATTGTTGAAAACTTCATTAAATTGCTGACCCCCATCCATAAATTAAAGAAAATTTCAAACAAACTCAAATTAATTAAACGAGATCTTGTCTCCAATTAAAATGCTAATTGATTTTGGAATTGGCGATACTTTGTGTCAACAGGGTGTGGAAAATGCGGAGGTTTAAGTCCGAGTAGTTTTAGAATATAGAACATAGAATAGTACAGCACATTACAGGCCCTCCCATACAACCACTTCCCACCTTAAATTCCTCCATATACCTGTGTAGTAGTCTCTTAAACTTCACTAGTGTATCTGCCTGCACCACTGGCTCAGGCAGTGGATTCCATGCACTCTCTCAGTGAAAAACCTTCCTCTAATATCCCCCTTGAACTTCCCTCCCCTTACCTTAAAGCCATGTTCTCTTGTATTGAGCAGTGGTGCCCTGGGGAGGAGGCGCTGACTGTCCACTATGTCTTTTTCCTCTTAATATCTTGTACATCTCTATCATGTCTCCTCTCATCCTCCTTCTCTCCAAAGAGTAAAGCAGTAGCTGTCTTAATCTTTGATCATAATCCATACTCTCTAAACCAGGCAGCATCCTGGTAAATCTCCTCTGTACCTTTTCCAATGCTTCCACATCCTTCCTATAGTGAGGCGACCAGAAATGGACTTATGAAAGATAACACCTCATAAGCTTTCTTAACTACCCTGTCTACCTGTGAGGCAACTTTCAGGGATGTGGACATGTACCCGCAGATCCCTCTGCTCCTCCACACTACCAGGTATCCTGCCATTTACTTTGTACTCTGCCTTGGAGTTTGACCTTCCTAAGTGTACCAACTCACACTTCTCTGTGTTGAACTCCATCTTCCACTTCTCAGCCCACTTCCGTATCCTATCAATGTCTCTTTGCAATCTTCGACAATCCTCTACACTATCTACAAAACCACCAACCTTTGTGTCGTCTGCAAACTTGCCAACCCACCCTTCTACCCCACATCCAGGTCGTTAATAAAAATCACAAAAAGTCGAGGTCCCAGAATAGATCCTTGAGAGACACCACTAGTCACACTCTCTAATCTGAATGTACTCCCTCCACCACGACCGTCTGCCTTCTGCAGGCAACCCAATTCTGAATCCACCTGGCCAGCCTTCCCTGGATCCCATGCCTTCTGACTTTCTGAATAAGCCAACCATGTGGAACCTTGTCAAATGCCTTACTAAAATCTATGTAGATCACATCCACTGCACTACCCTTATCTATATGCCTGGTCACCTCCTCAAAGAACACTATCAGGCTTGTTAGGCATGATCTGCCCTTCTAAAAGCCAGGCTGACTGTCCCTGAACAGACCATGATTTTCTAAATACCCATAGATCCTATCTCTAATAATCTTTTCCAACAGCTTTTCAACCACAGACGTAAGGCTCACTGGTCTGTAATTACCTGGACTATCCCTACTAACCTTTTTGAACAAGGGGACAACATTCGCCTCCCTCCAATCCTCGGGTACCATTCCCGTGGACAACGAGGACATAAAGATTCTAGCCAGTAGTTCAGTAATCTCTTCCCTTGCCTCGTGAAGCAGCCTGGGGAATATTCCGTCAGGCCCCGGGTACTTATCTGTCCTGATGAATTTTAACAACTCCAACACCTCCTCTCCCTTAATATCAACATGCTCCAGAATATCAACCTCACTCATATTATCCTCACCGTCATCAAGTTCCCTCTCAGTGGGAAATACCGAAGAGAAGTATTCATTGAGGACCTCACTCACTTCTACAGCTTCCAGGCACATCTTCCCACTTTTGTCTCTAATCGGTCCTACCTTCACTCCTGTCATCCTTTTGTTCTTCACATAATTGAAGAATGCCTTGGGATTTTCCTTTACCCTACTCGCCAAAGCCTTCTCATGACCCCTTCTTGCTCTTCTCAGCCCCTTCTTAAGCTCCTTTCTTGCTACCCTATATTCCTCAATAGACCCATCTGACCCTTGCTTTCTAAACCTCATGTATGCTGCCTTCTTCCACCTGACTAGATTTTCCACTTCACTTGTCACCCATGGTTCCTTCACCCTACCATTCTTTATCTTCCTCACCGGGACAAATTTATCCCTAACAGCCTGCAAGAGATCCCCAAACATCGACCACGTGTCCATAGTACATTTCCCTTCAATAACATCATCCCAATTCACACCCGCAAGATCTAGCCTTATAGCATCATAATTTACCCTTCCCCATTTAAAAAATTTCCTGTCCTCTCTGATTCTATCCTTTTACATGATAATGCTAAAAGTCAGGGAGCGGAGATTACTGTCCCCCAGATGCTCACCCACTGACAGATCTGTGACCTGACACGGTTCGTTACCTAATATACGATCTAGTATGGCATTCCCCCTAGTCGGCATGTCAGCATTCTGTGACAGGAATCCATCCGGGACACACTTCACATACTCTGCCCCTTCTAAACCCTTGGAACTATTCAAGTGCCAATCAATATTAGGGAAGTTAATGTCAACCATGATAAAAACCCTGTTATTTTTGCACCTTTCCAAACTCTGCCTCCCAATCTGCTCCTCGGTATCTCTGCTGCTACCAAGGGGGCTATAGAGTACCCCCAGTAGAGTAACTGCTCCCTTCCTGTTCCTGAATTCCATTCATACTGACTCAAAAGAGGATCCTGCTACATTACCCACCCTTTCTGCAGCTGTAATAGTATCCCTAGCCAGTAATGCCACCAGTGTTCCCCTCCCCCCTCTATCCCTTTTAAAGCACTGAAATCCAGGAATATTGAGAATCCATTCCTGCCCTGATGCCAGTCAAGTCTCTGTAATGGCCACTACATCATAATTCCATGTATGTATCCAAGCTCTCAGTTCATCACCTTTGTTCCTGATGCTTCTTGCATTGTAGAACACACACATTAGCCCTTCTACCTTACTACCTTTATACCCTTTAATCTGCTGCTCTTTCCTCAAAGCCTCTCTATATGTTAGATCTGGCTTTACTCCATGCACTTCTTTCACTGCTCTATCGCTCCGGGTCCCATTCCCCTTGCAGATTAATTTAAACCCTCTCGAACCATGCTAGCAAACCTACCAGAGCAGTTTTGTTTTTACGTGTTTCTGTCGGCCTGCTCTTTCCCCAGACTATTAGTTTGATTGGCCTTTATAAATTACCCCAACTGCGCGCATGCGTGGCGGAATCTCGGCGGAGTTGATGGGAAACATGAATAGGGAACTAAAAACAGAATTTGACCGTTTAATGTGAATTGCATCGAATCATGTTTCGTTCCGAGACATGGCGACGGCTTTGTTTCGTCCGGCTTTCTGAGAACTCACTCAGACCGAACATGTCACTTTCAGCTGACGTGGGCAGGGGAGGTCGTGTCGTGCCGAAGAGCTCATTTCTGTCCATCACAGTCCTGTGTATATATAGCGGTCTTTATTTATTGAATCCGGAGGTCATGTACAGTTCTGTGTTGTTGTTTCTGTACACGAGTAAAAAATACAACCTTTATCGGACAAGGCCGCTGTGTGTTGTGAATAATAATCGATGTGGAGAGAGATATTTATTCTCCATTTCCCACCCCGCACATCCCGTTTGTTTCCCGTACTTTGTAAACGTCTCGCAGCCTCCGCTTCTTTCACTATTGTTTCCGCTATCTATTCCGAGCGCTACATTTATCAAAGTTCCCAGTTCATTCCAGGAAAACTGATTCTCCTTCCTTCCTCATTACCTAAACCAACACGGGAGGAATCTAATGTGTTTCCGTGAGAAATGTCTACTGCTCCTTTGCGCGAAAGCAACCCGGTGCTTTCTATGCCTTCCCAATGTTTAGACCCAGGAATGTAAGCAAGGCAGTGGATTATCGTGGAGGGGTTGTACCGGCGATATTTTTGAGTTCCAGCCTTCCTGTTCTTCTGGGACATACGGAAAGGAGAGTTTTATGAATTAATAAATTTTTCATTAGTCGGCGATTTTCAAGCTGTTCCCAGTCTTGCGGGCTGCTGGCAACGGTCACGATTAAACTTCAATAGAATTTGAACCAACACAGCACAAACCGACAGTTAGCATGGAGACTAGATCCGGAAATGCTGAATGTTCTCCGAATTTAAGCAGCACACAAGGAAACAGAAGCCGTAGGACTTTTTATTCTGGTCCCCATGATAAAGACCGAAGACATGTTTTCAGCAGCTGTGGCGATTGACGAAAGTTGGATGGAACAAAGGATTAAAATAATAGGGTAAGTCAAAGTCCGAGTGGATGTATTATTATAGCAGTGTTTGTGTCGTCACAGACTAACATGAGATTAATTTTCTTGCAGAAAGTTGCAGAAACAATGAAATACAACAGAAGTTAAAAAAAAAACTGTGCACCTATACGGACAATTAATATGCAAGGAAATATACATTGTACAAATTAAGAAAAAAAATCACCGATTCTTCTTTTTTTCCCCTCTGGTTATTGTTACGTACCCGGGACACGTGACAGTGGTATACTTGTCACGTGACAGGTGTTGAAGCTATACTGGACTTGAAGTAATGGTCTTGTGATGGTGAAGTGACGTCATGTTCCCGCCAGTCGAGGTCATGTGACAGGTTTTTTTAACAGGTTATAAAAGGAGGACCCCTCCCTGTGAGGAGGGGGCAGTTCGTGGATGGATTTGCCATGTTGGCTTCATGCCATTGCGTGTTTTAATGTTATGACGCAGTTTAGTTGAAAGATGGAGTTTTATTTAATGCCTAAAGTTTAAAAGGTCATTGCCAGCAGGTTCTTTATAATACTGCCAGTTAAAAATCAGTGGAGAGTGAAGATCGGAGTTCGGGAGCTAAAAGATTAAAGAAAATCGATTTCGACGGTGAAACAGGTTCGACCTTGTTTTGATCCTCATTCGGAAGGAGTTCGTTGACTGTGCTCGTGTTAATCCCTGTGAATAGCAGAAAGGATTGAGTACAGTGTTGTAAAGGAGAGGTCAGTGCCTTTTAAGCCGTTTCATTTTCCACCTTCGTGGGAAGAAAAGTAGTTCGACTGGGAACCACAACAACACGACGTGAAAGAGAATTTAAATCATCTTAAAAAGTCTCTCCCTTAAATGGACTGTAAGCATTTTGAACTTTTTCAGTACTACTTTGAAGAACTGTTTAAGCTTCATCGCTTTAAGAACTGTTGAAGCTGCCGCACAGCAGCTGACTTCCGGTTACGTGAGTGGTTTGTTTACTTTTGGGGGATTTGTGTTTCAGTGTTTAATAAACGTTTTATTTGTTATAAAAACCCCTGCCTCACTCAAATATTTATTGTTACTGAATCCGTAACATAATCTACTGCAAATGGCAAGGCAACACAATAGGCCAGACTACAGTGGTAGAAGAGAAAAGACATAGAGGCCGTATCTCAGATGGATGCTTGGCAAAATGGTCATTTCTGACGCAGACAACTGTCCCACCACAAGAGTCTGTAACCGCTCAAAGGGGAAGATGAGCCCTTCTTTCTCAAGCTTGTGTTGGGTCTCGCATTGCATCCGAATCGGTTGTGGTCGCTCAGTCAAAGTATTTCAGCTCTCTGCGATAGTTGTTGACCATTTTCCACTAAAACACCTGTTTCATCATGCACCAAACACTTTTATGCAGTGTCTTCATGATCATTTTCTTGAATCCATAAGAACAGTTAGTCCATTCAGTTCATCGGGTGTGCTCCGCCACTCCAACATGGCTGATCCCGGATCCCACTCAACCGCATACACCTGCCTTCTAACCAAATCCTTCGATGCCACAACTGATCAACATTCGGCTGAAGTGCACCCACGGGGTTGGCCTCCATCGCAGCCTGTGGCAGAGCATTCCACAGGTTCCCGACTCTCTGCTAAAACAATTCCTTTTTAACTCTGCTCTAAAGAGTCACCCCTCAGTTTTCAGGCTGTGCCCTCTAATTCCGGATACCCCCACGATGAGAAACGTCCTCTCCACATCCACGCTGTCTAGCCCTTTCCACATAATCCAAATATATATGACACGGATTGGCTTTAGTTATTAAGTTGTGTGTTTAATCTCAAAGGCCAGCAGATGTCCTTACACTATTCTGGTTTTCCATTATCTCCATTCTGCCCGATTACTTTATGCACTTGCAAGAAACCTGGGATCATGTCACTAATAACTGGCCCGCCGCCTTCCTAATAGTGAAGTGCTAGACAACCTCCTTTCTTGGATAGTTTCCAGTCTGATGGGATCGTGTGTGTTATTTCATTCTCTGGAATCACTGGTCATGAAGGTCAGAGGCTTCAGACTGAAATGTTCCGTTTGCATTTTCTTTCTGATTCTCAGTCATCTCATTCCTTCTCCATTCAGCCGCACTGTGATCTGAGGATTTGATCACAATTTCAGTGTGACCGGTGTTTTCTTCTTGTGGAAAAATGCCGCGGGTTCACACACATTCATTCCAGATTAAGACGAGCAATGGGATGTGAGTCATGGAAACCCAAATTTAACAAAAGCCTGTTTATTTACCACCCCCCACCCCCCTGATCGTTGCTGCTCTACTTGCTGACTTCCTCCAGCGTTTTGTCTTTCTTCTTCAACACCAATTATTGTTTCCCTGGCCAAAGATATTGCTTTCAAATTTTAATCCTGTTTAATTGTACGTTTAATTTCACGTATTCTGATAAACACCGACATCAATTACCTTTAATCTGAGGATTTCATTATCAACAGTTTAATTGATTTGATGTTATTTTCAACTTTCTCCGGTTATTTGATAGTGGAAATTGGGTTACGTTTGTCTCTCCAAGCTGCAGCTGACCCGGTCGTTACGAGAAGTCACGAATCGCAGGTTTCGCACCGTGTGACCTTGATAGGGGAGTGCAGGAAGGAAAGAAAGAGTTGGTCCTGATTCTCTCCGATTTATTTGTTAACGATACGCGACAAATGGCTTAGAAAGTATCTGATCACTAATTCACGTTTCTGCTTGTCCACCCTGCAGTTAATTTGGTGGCGATTGTGGGACCATCCTCAGCCATCTTCCCCCCTGTCTTCTCCCAGATCCGCCCAACAGGACAACGCCCCATCCTAGTGTCTCCCCACAAAACACTCTCGGCCCAGTGTTCCCTTGAACCTTCTCCCAGTTCCACCATTCTGACTGGCTGACACCAGATTCCTCAGCTGAACAACCAAGCCCCTTATCTCAGCTCAAACCCCAAACAGGCTGGAAGCAGAACAGACTGTCCTTACAGATCCGCTGAAATGAAATACCTACAGCCTGGCAGTGAATAAATAATCTTAACCGGGGCGCTACACCTGCATTCCTTAATCGCTCTGTCTAACTTCATCCATTGGCGTCCGCTGTCTGATAGTCGGACAGGATTGGGTGCTTAATGTCACAGGGTTTGAATGTTTCAGAAAGTTCATCGAGGGTGATAAACGATAAGAGGGGGAGTTGGACAACTAATCACAGAAAATACCACAACTGCACTCTGAGGAGATCTATGGGTGGAACTCAGAACAGGAAGGGTGCAATCACTCTGACGGCATTGTACTACAGAGCCCCCAGTAGTCACCGGGACGTTGAGCAACAGATATGCGGTCAGATCCAGGAAAGGTGTAAAAACAATAGAGTTGTTGTCATGGGGGATTTCACCCTCCTGACGATAACCTGGCTTCTCTGAGTACAAGAGGTTTCGACGGGGCAGAATTTCCCAGGTGCATCCGGGAGGGTTTGTTAAACCAATGTGTTGATAGAGCATCAGGAGGAGGGGCTGCAGAGGATCTTGTGTTGGGTAATGAACCCGGCGAGGTGACCAACCCATCAGCAGGTCAATAGACAGGAAACAGTGACACAACTCCTGATCGCTGTTGTTGAGGAAGGGTTTGGACCTTGGGCTAGAATCAGAAATAGCTTGACCATTGAAGACTGAGGAGAGTGGTCGAGGGGACTGATTCTCATTGGAGGTCTGTGGTTAGTGATGTTCTGCAGGGATTTCCACCGGGATAGTTGCTGTTACGCATTTAAATAGCATGTATGCAAATTCAGATGAGTGGGTTAGTAAATTTGCAGATGACATGAGGATTGGCGGTGTCGTGGACAGCGTAGACGACTGACACATAATACAAGAGTATATGGGTCAGTTGCAGACATCAGCAGAGAAACGGCAGATGGATTGTAAATCTCCAAATGTGGTGTTGTAACCTGGTCGGTCAAATGCAAAGAGTGCACTGTCAAGGGCAAGATCCTTAACAGTGTGATGAGCAAGGGGTCACGGGTTCCAAGTTCAGAGCCAAATGCAGCCTGACAGGTTGGATAAGAAGGCGCCTGGCGGGCTTGTCTGAATTAGTCGATGCACTGAGTTCAAAACAAGTGATTATGTTGCTGAGTTATAAGACTGCAGATGGGCCGCAGCTGGAATATTGTAGATATTTCTGGTCGACCCATCATAGGACGGATGTCAAGGCTTTGCGGAGGGTGTAGAAGAGGTTTACTATGGAAATACATTGATTTGAGGGCATGTGCTGTCACGAGAGTTCGGACAGACTGGGGTTGCTTTCTCTGGAGTGGCGGAGGCTGAGAGCAGATCTGAGATGTTTCTGAAATGATGTGAGGCATAATTAGACTAGATGTAGAATATCTTTTACCAAGGGCTGAAATGTCTGATACCAGAGGTCATGCAGTTCAGGAGAGAGGGGTAAATATAAACGAGATGTAACGGGAAGTATTTTCGGTACACCAGAGAATGGTGCGTGTCTGGACTGCGCTGTCTGGTGTGGTGGCTAAAGCAGCAACAATTGAGAGTTTTAAGAGCCATTTACAGAGAAACATGTATGTACTGAAAAAGGAAGGAAATGTACATTGTGTAGGGGGAAGGGATTAGTTCAGTCAGCCACATTGGTTCTTTTCCATTGAAGTGCTCAGTGTTCTGTTGTTATATTCTCTCCCTCTCTTTCGCTCTCTCGTTCTCTCTCTCTCTCTCTCTCTCTCTTCTCTCTCTCTCTCTCTCTCTCTCTCTCGTTCTCCCTCTCTCGTTCTCTCTCTCTCTCTCTCTCTCTCTCTCTCTCTCTCATCTCTCTCTCTCTCTCTCTCTCGTTCTCCCTCTCTCTCTCTCTCTCTCTCTCTCTCTCTCTCTCTCTCTCTCTCTCTCTCGTCTCTCTCTCTCTCTCTCTCTCTCTCTCTCTCTCTCTCTCTCTCTCACTCTCGCTCTCACTCACACGCAATGTGCCGTCAGCTGCATTTCATTCCAGAATGTAGGGGAACGAGTATCTGAGCATTCCTTCTCGACCTCTCTGTCTCCATCCCTAGAGACAAACTGGGAACTGGCAGCTTTTATTTCTCCGTTGTGTCCGGTACTCCCGCTGCCGCCTCCGCTACATTACTGAGACCAGTGACCGGTCATGAATTGGAGAACCGTTTCGTTGAGCATCTCCACATCACCCGCCACAAGCAGGACTTCCCGGTGGCCAAACATTTTAATTACGATCCCTATTTCCAGCCCGACGTTTCGATCGATGGCATCCTCCTGT